>NC_134699.1:19477352-19757352 GCF_050947455.1 Rhinoderma darwinii
TGGTTTTCCCTGAGTACCCTCAGCCGGTATTGCAGGGGAACAAACAGTTTGTCCCCAGGGACGTTCCCGGGAGCTGCACCCTGATCAGCCGCGATATCAGAAGCTAAATCAGAATCCGTGGCAGAGACGATTATACCAGGGGGTAAAATACAAGCGGAATCCTTCTCGGAAGGAGGATTGGCCATGAAACTACGTGACAGAGCGTCAGCCTTAATATTCTTGGACCCAGCCCTATAGGTAACCAAGAAATTAAATCTGGTAAAGAATAGTGCCCACCGAGCTTGTCTAGGATTAAGCCTCCGGGCCGATTCTAGGAAAACCAGATTCTTGTGATCCGTAAGGACCGTTACCTGGTGTCTGGCCCCCTCCAGGAAGTGCCGCCACTCCTCAAGCGCCCATTTAATGGCTAGAAGTTCGCGGTTGCCAATATCATAGTTACTCTCCGTGGGCGAAAACTTCCTAGAGAAGTAAGCACAGGGGCGGAGATGGGTGAGGGAGCTGGTACCCTGGGACAAGACGGCCCCCACTCCCACCTCGGAAGCGTCAACCTCCACAATAAATGGCTCCTCTTGGTTGGGCTGAATCAGCACGGGGGCCGAGATAAAGCACTTCTTGAGAGTCTCAAAGGCCTGGACGGCCTCAGGGGGCCAATGGAGGACATCGGCACCCTTGCGGGTGAGGTCCGTAAGAGGCTTAGCGACGACCGAGAAGTTGGCAATAAATCTCCTGTAATAGTTGGCGAACCCTAAAAAACACTGTAACGCCTTAAGGGAGGCAGGTTGGACCCATTCCGCCACAGCTTGAACCTTGGCAGGGTCCATGCGGAATTCATGAGGAGTGAGGATTTGCCCTAAAAATGGTATCTCCTGTACCCCAAAGACACATTTTTCAGTCTTAGCAAACAGATTATTCTCCCGAAGGACCTGGAGCACCTTCCTGACATGCTCCACGTGGGAGGACCAGTCCTTGGAAAACACCAGTATGTCATCAAGGTACACAACAAGAAAATTACCCAGGTACTCTCTCAGGATTTCATTAATAAAATTCTGGAAGACAGCAGGGGCATTACACAACCCAAAGGGCATGACCAGGTATTCGAAATGACCCTCGGGTGTGTTGAACGCAGTTTTCCACTCATCCCCCTCTTTGATGCGGATAAGGTTATATGCCCCCGTAGATCGAACTTAGAAAACCACTGGGCTCCCTGAACCTGATTAAAAAGATCCGGAATCAAAGGAAGTGGGTACTGGTTCCTTACGGTGACCTTATTCAGGTTACGATAATCAATGCACGGCCTAAGACCACCATCCTTCTTCCCCACGAAGAAGAAGCCAGCACCTACAGGAGAAGTCGAGGGGCGAATGAAACCCTTGGCCAGGCATTCTTGGATATATACCCTCATCGCTTCACGTTCAGGACATGAAAGATTAAATATCCTACCCTTAGGAAGCTTGGCACCAGGCACCAAATCGATAGCGCAATCGTAATCTCTATGGGGGGGCAACACCTCGGAGGCCTCCTTGGAAAACACATCGGCGAAGTCCTGAACAAACTCAGGAAGCGTGTTTACCTCCTCCCGGGGAGAAATAGAGTTAACAGAAAGACATGACATCAGACATTCACTACCCCATTTGGTGAGATCCCCAGTATTCCAATCAAACGTGGGATTATGCAACTGCAACCAGGGAAGACCTAATACCAGATCAGACGATAATCCCTGCATCACCAGTACAGAGCACTGCTCCAAATGCATGGAGCCAACCAGGAGTTCAAAAACAGGAGTATGCTGAGTAAAATAACCATTAGCAAGGGGGGTTGAGTCGATTCCTACTACAGGGATAGGATAAGGTAAATCAATACAAGGCATCTTTAGAGACATAGCAAATTCCACAGACATGATATTAGCAGATGAGCCAGAATCCACGAAAGCACTGCCCGTGGCAGACCGGCCAGCAAACGAGACCTGAAAGGGAAGCAAAATTTTATTGCGTTTCACATTAACGGGAAATACCTGTGCGCCCAAGTGACCTCCCCGATGATCACTTAGGCGCGGAAGTTTTCCGGCTTCTTATTCTTGCGCCTGGGACAGGTGTTCAGTAGATGCTTGTCGTCCCCACAGTAGAAGCAGAGACCATTCATTCTGCGAAACTCCCTACGTTGTCGAGGGGACATGGAGGCCCCGAGTTGCATAGGTACCTCCGAGTCCTCCGTGGAGGGGCGAGGAGACGGGACCTCGGGGGGAATCGCAGAAAAGTCAGAGGGGAGCACACTGAAGTGTTCTAGCTGACGTTCCCTGAGACGTCGGTCAAGTCGTACTGCTAGGGCCATAACCTGGTCAAGGGAGTCAGGCGAGGGGTAGCTAACCAGCAGATCCTTCAGGGCGTCAGATAATCCTAACCTAAACTGGCACCTTAGGGCCGGATCGTTCCACTGAGAAGCTACGCACCACTTCCTAAAATCAGAACAGTATTCCTCAACCGGTCTCCTACCCTGACGTAAGGTCACCAGCTGACTCTCGGCTAAAGCAGTCCTGTCAGTCTCGTCGTAAATGAGTCCGAGGGCAGAGAAAAAACGATCAACAGAGGAAAGTTCAGGGGCGTCAGGAGCCAAGGAGAAGGCCCACTCTTGGGGCCCTTCCTGGAGTCGGGATATGATGATACCCACCCGCTGGTTCTCGGAACCTGAGGAGTGGGGCTTTAGGCGGAAATACAGTCTGCAACTCTCCCGGAAGGAGAGAAACGTCTTACGGTCCCCTGAAAACCGGTCAGGTAACTTGAGGTCGGGTTCTAGAGGTGAGGTGAGGGGTACTACTAAAGCAGCGTCACCCTGGTTGACCCTTTGGGCCAGGGCCTGGACCTGTAGGGAGAGGCCCTGCATCTGCTGGGTCAGGGTCTCAAGGGGGTCCATGATAGCGTCAGCGTAGGAGAAAGGGTAGACTAGGTAAGGGCTTGTAATTATGTAATGGCAGGAAGGAGGTGAAGGGAAAGTGAGCCCTAATCTACCCACCGCCCTGTCCCTGCCTACTTGCAACGACCCGCCCTAGGCGACGAGGTACAACTGGGCGGCGGTCCCTACGCTGGCTAAGTGCACTGGAAGACAAACAGGGAACACGCAAGGGAAGGGGCAGTAGCCACGGAACGCCACGAGGAAACGGGGCGGCGAACGAACAGTCAGGACCAGGACGAAGTGAGTACACCCGAGCGGGCACGGAGACTGAAGCAAGCCAGGGCAAGCAAAGCAGGTCAAGCAGAACTGCAGCAAGGCAGAAGCACGGCAGAAGCAGGCTGGAGCAAGCAGCAGTGGGGCCAGGAATCCAAAAGAATTACAAGCACTGAGGGAGAGCACAGGGCAGGTAATAAAGGGCAGGGGGCGGAGCTAACTCCGAGAGACCAGGCCGCGATAGGCTCTCCCACTCCTGAGCCTGCCACCCTGGTTGGTGGGAGATGGTGTCAGTCGAACAGGTCTGGCCTCAGGTGTGGATTGATTAATCCCAGGAGTATAGCTAGATGAAGTACCTGGCAGATCCCTAACAGTTATATGGAGTAATAGGAGGAGATATAGGGAGACCTTATATGGAGTAATAGGAGGAGATATAGGGAGAGGTCACATGGAGTAATAGGAGGCGATATAGGGAGAGGTTATATGGAGTAATAGGAGGAGATATAGGGAGAGGTTATATGGAGTAATAGGAGGAGATACAGGAGAAGTTATATGGAGTAATAGGAGGAGATATAGGGAGAGGTCACATGGAGTAATAGGAGGAGATATAGGGAGAGGTTATATGGAGTAATAGGAGGAGATATAGGGAGAGGTTATATGGAGTAATAGGAGGAGATAAAGGGAGAGGTTATATGGAGTAATAGGAGGAGATATAGGGAGAGGTTATATGGAGTAATAGGAGGAGATATAGGGAGAGGTTATATGGAGTAATAGGAGGAGATATAGGGAGAGGTTATATGGAGTAATAGGAGGAGCTATAGGGAGACTTTATATGGAGTAATAGGAGGAGATATAGGAGAGGTCATATGGAGTAATAGGAGGAGATATAGGGAGAGGTTATATGGAGTAATAGGATGAGATATAGGGAGAGGTTATATGGCGTAATAGGAGGAGATATAGGAGAGGTTATATGGAGTAATAGGAGGAGATATAGGGAGAGGTTATATGGAGTAATAGGAGGAGATATAGGGAGAGGTTATATGGAGTAATAGGAGGAAATATAGGGAGAGGTTATATGGAGTAATAGGAGGAGATACAGGGAGATGTTATATGGACTAATAGGAGGAGATATAGGAGAGGTTATATGGAGTAATAGGACGAGATATAGGGAGAGGTTATATGGAGTAATAGGAGGAAATATAGGGAGAGGTTATATGGAGTAATAGGAGGAGATATAGGGAGAGGTTATATGGAGTAATAGGAGGAGATATAGGGGAGGTTACATGGAGTAATAGGAGGAGATATAGGGAGAGGTCACATGGAGTAATAGGAGGAGATCTAGGGAGAGGTTATATGGAGTAATAGGAGGAGATATAGGGAGAGGTTATATGGAGTAATAGGAGGAGATATAGGGAGAGGTTATATGGAGTAATAGGAGGAGATATAGGGAGAGGTTACATGGAGTAATAGGAGGAGATATAGGGAAATGTTATATGGAGTAATAGGAGGAGATATAGGGGGAGATTATATGGAGTAATAGGAGGAGATATAGAGAGAGGTTATATGGAGTAATAGGAGGAGATATAGGGAGAGGTTATATGGAGTAATAGGAGGAGATATAGGGAGAGGTTATATGGAGTAATAGGAGGAGATATAGGGAGAGGTTATATGGAGTAATAGGAGGAGATATAGGGAGAGGTTAAATGGAGTAATAGGAGGAGATTTAGGGAGAGGTTACATGGAGTAATAGGAGGAGATATAGGGAAATGTTATATGGAGTAATAGGAGGAGATATAGGGAGAGGTTATATGGAGTAATAGGAGGAGATATAGAGAGAGGTTATATGGAGTAATAGGAGGAGATATAGGGAGAGGTTATATGGAGTAATAGGAGGAGATATAGGGAGATGTTATATGGAGTAATAAGAGGAGATATAGGGGGAAGTTATATGGAGTAATAGCAGGAGATATAGGGAGAGGTTGTATGGAGTAATAGGAGGAGATATAGGAGAGATTATATGGAGTAATAGGAGGAGATATAGGGGGAGGTTATATGAAGTAATAGGAGGAGATATAGGGAGAGGTTATATGGAGTAATAGGAGATATAGGGAGAGGTTATATGGAGTAATAGGAGGAGATATAGAGAGAGGTTATATGGAGTAATAGGAGGAGATATAGGGAGAGGTTATATGGAGTAATAGGAGGAGATATAGGGAGATGTTATATGGAGTAATAGGAGGAGATATAGGGGGAGGTTATATGGAGTAATAGGAGGAGATATAGGGAGAGGTTGTATGGAGTAATAGGAGGAGATATAGGGGGAGGTTATATGAAGTAATAGGAGGAGATATAGGGAGAGGTTATATGGAGTAATAGGAGATATAGGGAGAGGTTATATGGAGTAATAGGAGGAGATATAGGGAGAGGTTATATGGAGTAATTGGAGGAGATATAGGGAGATGTTATATGGAGTAATAGGAGGAGATATAGGGGGAGGTTATATGGGGTAATAGGAGGAGATATAGGGAGAGGTTATATGGTGTAATAGGAGGAGATATAGGGAGAGGTTATATGGAGTAATAGGAGGAGATATAGGGAGAGGTTGTATGAAGTAATAGGAGGAGATATAGGGGGAGGTTATATGGAGTAATAGGAGGAGATATAGGAGAGGTTATATGGAGTAATAGGAGGAGATATAGGGGAGGGGTTATATGGAGTAATAGGAGGAGATATAGGGAGAGGTCATATGGAGTAATAGAAGGAGATATAGGGAGAGGTTATATGGAGTAATAGGAGGAGATATAGGGAGAGGTTATATGGAGTAATAGGAGGAGATATAGGGAGAGGTTATATGGAGTAATAGGAGGAGATATAGGGAGAGGTTGTATGGAGTAATAGGAGGAGATATAGGGGGAGGTTATATGGAGTAATAGGAGGAGATATAGGAGAGGTTATATGGAGTAATAGGAGGAGATATAGTGGAGGGGTTATATGGAGTAATAGGAGGAGATATAGGGAGAGGTTATATGGAGTAATAGGAGGAGATATAGGGAGAGGTCATATGGAGTAATAGAAGGAGATATAGGGAGAGGTTATATGGAGTAATAGGAGGAGATATAGGAGAGGTAATATGGAGTAATAGAAGGAGATATAGGGAGAGGTTATATGGAGTAATAGGAGGAGATATAGGAGAGGTAATATGGAGTAATAGGTGGTTATACTTTATGTAACCATTAAGTTCTAAAGAATAATACCATAAGTAACATGCGATAATGTAACACATTTGTCTAATATTTGCTCATTATTTATACACAAATCTTTTTATTCCTTATGACTATTGAGATTAACACTCCTTGAGGATACTACGGTTTCATAAGTCCATAATACACACATGTGCATTGAAGAAAATGTCCTCTAAGAGGTGAGGTTTGGATTTATTCATATACATATGTCTGAAAATGAAAAAAAGGTTAAATACTTACATTGGACACAGAACCTTTTGTGCTGGGATCAATGGGGGGGCAACAGGATCTCTTACCCGAGAATTTCTCCTGTAAAAAAATGAAATGAGCTTTACCTATACCTATTTATATTACTGAAATGTTAATATTTTCTCATCTATGTGGTTTCCATAGTCATTTATTAGTT
Source organism: Rhinoderma darwinii (assembly GCF_050947455.1). Taxonomy (NCBI): domain Eukaryota; kingdom Metazoa; phylum Chordata; class Amphibia; order Anura; family Rhinodermatidae; genus Rhinoderma; species Rhinoderma darwinii. Next base: position 19,484,160 of record NC_134699.1, read on the forward strand.
GCTTCGATTGATTTAAAGACTAGACTATAGGTTTGTAATTAGTGGTATATGGAATGGAGTGTATCGGGTCAAATGCCAGCCAGTTGACACGTGTCCCAGAGTTTATAGGACAGTAATGTGTATGACACTGTATGTCTGGGAACACCATACTTCTTTCTTGGCAGTAGTGGTCATTTAGAAGTCATCTCTCGTGCTTGTCGCTGAAGAGGAAGTTATATATGAGACGCCTTTTTGGTTGTTTTAAGTTCCTCCTAAAGGAGGATGAGCGTAGGTCTAGGAACATAGAGAAATAAGAGATTGGCACTGTATGGGAGCACTGAAGCTGGCACTGTATATGGGTTCTGGGGCTGGATCTGTATAGGGCCACTTTGATTGACTTTGTTATGGTGGCATTGTTGATGGCACTTTTATGAGTGTCTGTTATGAAGCCACTGAGGTTGGTCAGGAATGCTACGTGGCACTGGCTTTGCCTTGCAAGGTTATGGGTGTCTGTGACTGGACATGAAAATGCTTGGGTGTGTCTGTGTGTGTTTGTATTTGTGACCTCCCCCTCACTAGGAATGTGACAAAACAAGATTGTAGACCAATTGTATTGTTATTAGTGGGGGAAAGCAATAAAATATCTTTATTAATTTAAAGGGGTTGTCCACTACCGGACAACTGATGACCTATCCACCGAACAGGTCATTAGTATATCATCGGATTGGGTTTGACACCCGGATCCAGCACGTTAAGCCATACCGGCTGCCTCCGGGCACCGGATGTACATGCCGGAAGCAGTTGGCACCGGCCACAGAATAGCGGCCGAGCTGCAGTACCGCAAGTCTTCTATCCAAGTGAATAAGAGCAGCACGGCCGCTATGCTATGTACGGAGCCAACTGCTTCCGCAGATCGCATAATGGGCAATGACATGCGGAGCACACAGGCCGCCGGAGCGGCTGATCGGTGCGGGGTCTGGGTGTCGGACCCGCACCGATGATATACTGATGACCTATCCGGTGAATAGGTCATCAGTTGTTCGGTAGTGGACAACCCCTTTAAGGGAAATTGCACTTAAAAATCATAATTCACCTATTCTACGGCACATCAGAATACATTATACCATCTCTGAGGTATAGACAATGGATGATCCAACTTACCCCAGTGTATTGTGTGTCTGGCCCATGGATTTCACACTTATTTTGCGGGACATAGTTCCAGTTCTAGATAATTGGGAGTCAGAATCCTAAGATAATGGAAAAAAGACAATTTAGTATTTTCTTACCTATCAAAGATGTTATTATGAACGTTCACTGCTAAGTCTATTATAGGAGTTTTAAACCCCCGACACGTAATTGAAACTATTTTTATAGGGCCGACGGGTATTTTGGTCCTTCTTAAGAGAAATCAAAATCCTTAAAAAATAAATTTGGTCTAGAACGGGGAAGTCTTTTTATAGAGGTGGCCATTTGGAGGGACATACATACCCTAGAGGCAGACAGGCGGCTTCTATGTGGCGGTAAGGGGCTCAACTCAGGTTACACCATCCTTCTTCCACATAGGAACCTGTGCATTGATCCATCTCTTGGTAACAGGGGCCAGCTATAAATTCAGTTATGGACACACACGATTGCTTCAACTTATGCACACTTCCAGAAACTTGAACTGAGGAAGCGATATACAACTAAGGTCAGGGAAGTCAACCTCACGAGAGTTCCACATGGATCTATATACGGGGAGTGAGCACGTCACTCTTGTTCTCCTTCCGCTAGTGCCTCTCCCGGCCAATGGAGGGTCACCTACCACCTTGGCAGAATATGGCTTCTGATGGCTAGTCACTAAGTTTTTCCCAGATCCCCTCAGCGTTCACTGGTTTCAAGACAGGTGACCTACTTGTAGACCGACAGAGATTCTCACTGACTCTCTACAGTATACTGCCTCTTAACACTAACAGGAAGTATACTTCTCCTATGGCGCCGCACAATCTGTCTCTATATCTTGTTGTCAAGGACTCATGTGTGTTATATCTTGTGTTACCAGGAGTTCCTCAATGGCGCCTCACCAACTACCACAGATTCCAGAGACCGCTTCCCTATAACGCCTCTCTCTTCAGTCTGCCCAAATTACGCCACTAATTCTAAACAAAGACAGGAGACACACAGGGGACAGAGACACGTGGACAAGCAGGGGAAACACATGGGGGCACACAAACCACATCACCATAGACAGCCGGCACACAAGGGGACATTTATAAATGATGTATGGCAAATCTCCCTTACATATTTGCAGGAACTGCCACAGTAACAAATAAGAGAATGAAGAAGCAGCACAAGGGCCCCCTCTCTTACAAGGAATGGGCAAGAAGGTAAACCAAGAGGTAAAATTCTGTCACCAAGAGTTCCTGGTGGTATGGACCAGCATTGGGGGTGCCATTTTGTTCTGTTGGGAGGCCTATGCTCCTCTATGTACGACCCTGGTCTTTTGGACTAGTTTCCTACGGGTATTAGCCCTCTTCTTTGAGAGGACTAAGACATAGAAGAACATGGTTGTATATATATGTTTTATTTTTGTACAGAACATAACTTTTTTTCTCAGGTCTAGCCTTTTGGTCAAGCATATACTCGATCCTGGGCGGCCACTTCCTTGCAGACCACTGCTGTCCCCAAGAGGGACTCAAATTGTTTCTTTCAGAGAACTGGGGCTCCAAAAGTGATGTGATGTAGTATAATATATTAAAGAGAACTAGCAGAAGATCTACACTGACGCTTATTTCACGAACATTTCTATATGAAATGAAAAAAAATTACTAATAAATATTACATTAATTTGTTCTATTACCTCAATTCTACCATTAATGGGGTTGTACATGATTAGAAAAACATGGCTGCTTTCTCCCAGGAACAGCGCCACACCTGTCCACGGGTTATGTATGGTATGGCAGCTTAGCTCAATTGAAGTAAATGTGGCTGAGCTGTAATACCATACACAACCTGTGGACAAGTGTGGTGTTGTATTTTCAAAAAGCAGCCATGTTTTTCGACTGCTTTACTTCTGAGAAACTTTTGACCACCATAAAGAGTGAAAAAGAAAGCAGGCGCAATGTGTTAAGTTTCCTTTAGTCTTGGTGGAAATGGAAACTGACAGCATAGATGTCCTAGTTTCTGCAGAGATCCTACTGTTAACAGGACCTGCCGAAAACCAGGACAAGGAAATGTTTGGACAAAGACATTCGCTGTCACACAACCTCTGGAGGACTATGCAGTACAGGGCATAAGGCAGGGGTTTCGCAATGCACCCCACTATGTATATATATATACATATGCACTTATTGTGTAAGTTAGTGTTGTCACAGGCGTCATTCCTTCAGAAATTAGTGTTTACCCTGGTCAGGACCCTTATCTATTAAACTGAGTGGAACGTGGTTACAAAGGGCATCTCTCGCTTTCTCTCGACACAACTAGTCCATGTATTATGTGGACAGCCCATTTATTACAATGAGAACTGTGTAATGCATCATCTCCCCAGTGGCGGCGCTGCAGTTAAATTAAACACTTGCTGCCAGGTTCCTCTACACATTACAGTGGATCGCTGTGGGTCCCAGCAGCAAAACACCCTGTGATCAGCTTATTATCGGGAGCATATTCTTATAAAAAGGGATTGTCCAAAGCGGATAACCCGTTTAATGCAGAAGAAGCTCTAAATGAGCCCCAACACCTGCTCAGACCCAGTGTTTGATTGGCCGCACAAAGAAATTTAAATCCAGTCTTTATTCATATCTCATGCCCACTCCCTCAATAGTGCCCTAGGCGACTGCCTACTCTGCCTATTCCAAGTTTTGTCATGTGCCAATTACATTGCTTGGTGATACGGACCATTTTAAGTGACCACCTACCTTCTCACCCCGAGTAGAAGACTAGGACATTAATAACTGGTACAACCAGCAAGATGTATGACTTTTTTCTTGGCACCACTCATAATAAGGATCCTCAATGTCTCTTTCTTTCTGTGTTGGAGTTTTGGGTCTCAGACTTAGTGCTGGGAAAAAGTTTGTTTCACATCTCTATTTTTTTCTAAGCACTTCTTCTTTTCGTTATTGCTCAATGCTCCTGTGGTGGTTTGGATGGCGCCTCTCTGTACAGCTGACACCAGTGTTAGATCAGCGAGGCTGCTACTGTACGTCTTGATAGACAGAAGTAATATTTTATTACACGGTGCAGACTATTTTGCCGAGTCAGATTTTTTTTTTTTAAGTTGATAAACCGCACTGGTAACTCTGACACATAAAGTGTATTTCTACATGAATGGATATTAGAACATGTCATATCCATCAGTTCTCTATCATCTCTATAGAAGAGCTCATAGTACAAGATGGAGACCAAGTGAAAGGTATTAACAAGGTTGTAAATCTAAATAAGATCAGATAATCATAGATCAGGGTTTTGGTTTGAAAGCCTGATCTATGATTATCTGGGCAACAAGCAAAATACGACCCCTGCTCACCATTTTTAGAGTTTTTTTGTAAATTCAAAATCTCTGGCGGTCTAAGGTAGTGAAGGGGTAAATATTTCACTCTCTGGTCGTCTACAGCAGTAAAGAAGTCAATGGTAATTTTAGGTGGCTCTGAGGGGCTCCCGTTATTGGAGATCCCTTGAAATTGAAGCCCTGGGCAATATTCCAGTTTGTCACACCCTATAACTGGCCGTAAAACTTCTTTATGAAATCAGTCGCCATTCTCATTCCCCTGCTCACTGTAATCATGACATCATGTCACTGTGGTGGCCAATCGCTGGCCGCCTCTGTCATGTGTCGTACATAGTGACGTCATCGCAGTGGCCAGCCATTGGTCACATGAAGCATGATCACAGAGCTCATCTACATCTTACTTATTTATTAACTATTTAATATCTACCACTGAAGGTTTGTAAAACAGTATAAGTCTTACCATGATGCCATGACCAGTATTATCAAGAGAAGTGAAATTAATGGGCATTCTTGTATAAGAGGCCAATGGTCTGTTCTGTCCTTTTTGGATTTTCTGTGCCTGATTAAATTTCTTGGCTGTTGTCGACTTCCCAATCTTCTGCCGGGCAACTTTTTCCACGTGGATGTCTAGTAACTGCAGATATAAAGCATTACTCTTTATCTCTCATTACTATTTATCTCCCAATTTTAAAGGCATATTCTGGTTATGCAATTTTCTAATATACTTTGTGTTCCAAATCCTCAAGATTTTCAAGATCTCTGCTTGTAATTATTGAATGAAAACCACCGTTAACGTTCAGAAACTGAAAGCCCGTCAAGGTCATGTGATGCTCAATACAAGAGCGAGCACTGTGACAGGCCATGCCCCTGCGTGATCATCATCATGACCAGGACAGACCTACATCTTCTGAAAAGTAAACAATGAACCCATTCAATGACTACAAGAAGACATCTTGAAAACCTTAAGGAATTAATAAAGTATATTAGAAGATTCCAGAATTTTAAATTACACATTTGGCTACTAGTTATATGAAGACATTTCCCAATTTTTTTTTAGGGTTTTATAGCAGTTTTTTATTTTATTTTATAGGTGACTGACCTGAGAGACAAACCGAACTCTTGCTTCCTCCTTCTGCAGCACCAGGCTTTGTACCTCCAACATGTCTGACACATGGCGGGCAGCCACTCCTACTTGACAGGCCACACTGGCCAGTGTCTGTGTGACTAGAGACATGGTATTCTCCAGGGCCTTACGCTTGTCAGGAGCCTTTAAAGAAATGATGGAGGAAAGCAATATAAGGTTGGTGTTTCCGGGATTTTGTACAGCTAGAACCATGTCTCCCACCTAAATGTATTTCTATAAGGGGTCTGAGTACTGCTAAGCCTCATTGCCCCATATCTACTGTCAGCTCAATGCCAATCTGATCTCCATCTGAAAGCCTGAGTGATATGAAACAGACTGGTCTCTAAGAATGCACTGCCTGACTACATATAAGAGGCTGTAGTCGTAAGACTTCGGTGCTGCCCAAAGTGAAGCAGAAAACCTTCTTGGCAGCTGTCAGTCCATGCCATTACCTATCATAGTCTGCATGATCAATCAGATTTTTCTCAAAATAAATGTAGGTGGCCTACGGTGCCATTTTCTATGCACAGTCCAGTTCTCCGTGAGTTTACTGCAATAGAGAGCAGCTATAATGAGTGTCTCACTCCCTCGAAGACCCGATCTATACATGCATTACATGTAAAGCCCAATGGAAACTGTGTGCAATACTTAACTTCCCCTGTGGGGGAGCTGCAGGAAAATCGAACACTTGCTGCCAGGTTCTCGCTAAGGGTTCCAGCAGCAGTAAACCGTGTAATCAGCTTATCGCTAAGAGAAGTAGAGACAATTGTTGAATGAATGGTGACTACACAAGGCAGGTGGTTCTCCCCCTTTGTGACAGCAGATAATGGAGCCGGCATGTTAAGACATCTATTAGATGTGACAGCTACTAACACAGTATTAACAGTATATGGAGAGAATGCTAAGCCTGGGGATTAATGACTTCTAGATAATGTTCCACAGAATGGATGAGAGATGCTGGATTAATATACCTAATACCGTGTTTATCTATATTCCTCGAAATCTTCCCTTTCATGACCACTTGAGCTCATATTTATCTTTTACACTGACTCATTTACTACAAATATGGAGCAAGGCCAAAACCTCATTTTCTGCATTAAGACTAAATATTGCTCAATATGTGATGTGAAAATTCTTCATGTAGAAAAATAATGCTTTAGGTACTAATGTTCTGAAGAAGACGATTAACTAGGTCTTGTGTTGGGTACCATGGAGCCCCGGTTGTGAACAGTACATTTTCTAGTAATTTGAATTATATATCACAAAATTATACTTTATAATGACACAGAATATCATTTTGTGACGCAATATACAATTTTGTGATACAAAATACCATTGTGTGATACAGAATATCCTTTTCTAAAACAGAATACAATTTTGGGACAAACTTTGTTTTGCCATACATTTTTATTTTGTGGCATAGATTAGTATCTAATGGCACAGAATATAATTTTGTCATATTCTATTTAGTTTTGTGAAAGTTGGGTTAATTTATCTCAGCAAAATTCACTTTTTTTTCCCACTAGACTATTTCAACAGTGCCCCATAGAAAAGTCTTCTTGAAATGGTTAAGCTGTATCTATAAGTACCTCCAATTCTACGTCATTTATTCTATTCTCTATCCCACCCATCTACATCCAAACATTAGTGGTGACAGAGAACAATTAGCAAATATACACAAAGTCACATTTCCCAAAATATACATCACAAGATAGTTTTGAGTAATACTCTACTTTGTAGATACAGTATTGATACATGACTAATAACCTCAAACGTGACAGGTCATTCCTTGGGTTGTCCCAGAAAAACCACTGAAATCTACTGACTTATCAAGAAAAAACCTGAAGCCCCCCTCACCAACCCTGGAGTCAATGGGTTTTCTATTGTTCTCCTACCTCCATGTAATTCTTCTCACAGTAATCAGCAACGTTCTGCAGGTTCTGATAGCTGTCCCTCAAGGCTTGCCTTGCTGTGGACACCTCTCTGTAGATGTCTTCCATTTCACGTCTTGGTGTAGAGACATCTGGTGTCTTATTCATTAAGTCAGCCATTCTGCATCCGTGACTCTTTAAAGCATCTTAACAGTGAGTGTGAGAACAGACGGTGCCTCTGAGACACTTCCTCACATGAAACCACAATGGGCTGTGTTGCCTGCAAGACCGTCTCTGTATACAGTATGTTCTGCTCCTCCGTCATTGCTGAATGTTCACACAGCAGTATTTTATAGGTCAGGTTTTTTTTTTGCAAACACACATTTTAAAACGACTTCTCTCTTGGATAAATGGAGAAGTAAAAGACGAAAAACTCTCACACTCAAAAAACAAAGCATTACAATGTACTGCCATCATTATTGGTTCTCGTGAAAGCTTTCCTACAGATGCTATGGGATAAAGGAGCATTGTGTTTTTATTATTGAGGTCTACTTAGTCATCATTGGCACATGTCCCTAATGGGTAACTACATACTAGATGATTTTTCATTGTTTTTACAAGCACCGTACTTGATAGTCAAAGACCAGAACTTCTTCACTTAGAACCTGTATCATATTTTTGGGCAAGGTCAGTGAGTGCACTGAAATGAGACATCAACTTCTACAACTCCCTTCATTGTCTATTCTCGTATAAAGACTTTAAACAAGATCATAATATTATTCAGAGTTGCTAGAAAGGAGGTGGGGCTTTGACAACCTTTCAGTTTCTTTTCTTTAAAAGGGTTGTCCGGTTCCCCATTGAGGAATTCTGGGTTAATAAGTCTTTCATTCATACACTCCATCAACTAACCACAATGGAGAGCAGCTACAAAAAGTGTCTCTCGTTCTGGGGGACACAGCACTTGCATGCATTTCATAGTTTGTTCATTTCAGTCGGCACTGTGTAATGCTTTACCTCACCTGTGGTGGCGTAACAGGGGAATTGAACACTTGCTGTTAGATCCCTCCCACAGATTAAGCAGAGGAGGGAGGTCCCAACAGTAGGATCCCTTGTAATCAACTTATAGTGATCATCAATTAGGTCAAATAGGTTATTTGGGACACAACCCAAAAAACTAAACCCTAGTGAATGGCTCCGAAGTCATCTCCAAATTGGGTTGTCTTCTGCTAGATCTTGGGACCCATAATTGCGTCTCACTGGAGGATCCTCTGGTACACTGGTGAGCCAGTTCAACTCTGCTTTCAAATGATCTAACCATGGACATCCAGAACTGGGCTGATGAAAAAATATTGTACACCTGAAATGCTTTGAATATTTACCAACTATATCAGTCAGTATACCTTACTTCATGCCTAAGTTGATATAACTAATAATGGCACTATTATAGACAGCCACATAATAATTGTGCTCGGCCATTTGTATGACATCTGTAGCACTGATCATTGCCTACGGAAAAGTCAATTACCTATACTATGGAACCAGCCAAATGTTACCTTCACCAACATAAAGACATCTCCACTTCTTCTTTAAGACCTGACCTCCGTCTCTGGCATGGCTGTACATAGGGAAGAGCCCCATAGCAAAAATCAAAATGGGACAACCTCCTGGTTCTTCTTCATGCCATCTCACTTCCTCACCCTTGGGCAAAAGGACCCAGCATTTTCATGCTTTTTAGGAGTGAAGAGTGGCATAACACCTCTTAACTAATGTTGAGGAGCTAATGGAGAGGAGGAACCTTGTGCGGGTTCACACCACTGATAGGTAAGGGGAGCTGAGTCAAGCTCAAACCTTCATTGGATCTCAATTATCTTGGTCCATATGAGCTTCATCATTGGGACAATAAATCATTGACATCAGCTCCTGTTAATGTTTTTCTTGACATGCTTTAAGAAATAATATAAAATGTTCTCAATCAGTAATGGAAGATGAAGCCACCATTTCTCTGCGGCCCAGTTCTCAAATATTGCAGTTGTTAAAGGGAAAAAGAGAAATTAATGCAGAGTAGACTAGATGTGGCTTCATCTTGCTTAATGTCAGGGATTGAACAGAGATACAAATCATGGAAGTGGAAAAAGGGATACAAATAGTTTTCCGTGAATGATGTGCAATATAATAGATATCAGAAACGGTCCCGAATATATGTTAAGATGTGTACCGAAAAAAACACTCTCATTGTGCTAGACATCAAGAATGTTTTTCTTCATCCAACACATAGATGTATATACTGTATATCCCCACAGAGCTGTAAGCAGGTTAGATGCTAAAACCTTTATCAGATTAGGATTAAAGGGGATCTTCCATCTGTGGTCCTCCACATTGCAGGACTGAGTGAGAGGGATGAGACATGGGAGGAGATAGCGGGGCCTGGCTCAGCATCCTTTCTACATAAAGGCATCCACATTATTCCCATACATTTAGGTAGGCAGCAACATTCTGTCTTCTAAGAACCATTCTTCAGTTGACTTCAGACCAACCTTCTCCTGAAGAGCGTCATAAAGCTCCAGCGATTTAACCTTCTATTGTGGATTATTTTAATCTCAGGGACCTGTTGTGAAGACTACTAGTTTTAATTATTTTGGGACTATATAGTCTGGACGGCTTGTATAGGGTTGTGGCATGGCCCAGGACATGACAGAGAAAGACCTTCTGAAGATGGAGGTTGAGCAGTTACGAAAAGAAGTCAAAACAGAAAGGGTGTTGGTAATGTATCAGATTTTCTGGAGCTGTCCACTCTTTTATATGTAAGGATTGTTTATGTGTATGTTGTCTCATGTAATGTTCTCTTGGGTTATGTTTTCTTCTGTAGTTGTATGTTCTCTTGTGTAGTTGTACGTTCTCCTGTGTTATGTTCTCTTATGTTATGTAGTTGTATGTTCTCTTGTTTTATGTTCTTTTCTGTAGTTGTATATTGTCTTGTGTAGTTGTGTGTTCTCTTGTGTTATGTTCCCTTGGGTTATTTTCTCTTGTGTTGTATGTTCTCATGTTTTATGTTCATTTGTGTAGTTGCAAGTTCTCCTGTTTTATGTACTTTTGTGTAGCTGTATATTGTCTTTTGTTAGGTTATCTTGGGTTATTTTCTCTTGTGTAGTTGTATGTTCCCTTGTGTTAAGTTCTCTTGTGTAGTTATTTGCTCTCGTGAAGTTGTATGTTCTCTTGAGTTATGTTCTCTTGTGTATTTGTTTGCTCTCTTGTGTAGTTATATGTTCTCTAGTTTTGTGTCTCTTGTGTAGTTGTTTGTTCTCTTGTATTATTTTCTCTTGTTTTATGTTCTTTTATGTAGTTGTATATTATCTTGTGTTATGTTCTCTTGTGTAGTTGTGTGTTCTTTTGTGTTATTCTATTTTTAGTTGTCTGCTCCATTGTGTAGCTGTATGTTCTCTTTAGTTACGTTCTCTTGTGTAGTTGTACATTCTCTTGAGTTATAATCTCTTATGTTATGTAGTTGTATGTTCTCTTGTTTTATGTTCTTTTGTGTAGTTGTGTGTTCTCTTGTGTTTTGTTCTCTTGATTTATGTTCTCTTGTGTAGTTGTATGTTCTTTTTAGTTATGTACAGTAATGTAGTTGTTTGCTCTCTTCTATAGTTGTATGTTCTCTTGGGTAGCAGTATGTTCTCTGAAAACAAGGGTTCCTGTGTGTGCATGTTATATGATATCTGATAACAAATCATATATACAACTTACTACAGTTCAGAGTTGCACCAGTTACCTTGAGAAATGTGTCCCCTGGCTAACATGTTATTATTATTACCCTCAGATATGGCAACCCATCTGATGCATGGACACAGCTATATTAAAAGCACAAGCCTGTCTATCTTTAGAAACATGACAGTAGGGGCCCTGTTACACATTTTACACTGGGGTCCAGGAGCTTTAAGAAACACCATTGTATGAAGATACATGAGGAAACCAAACACATTTGTCCTACTACTTTTAATGTTCCATGTTCTTCAGCCTTGGTCTACATTGTAGTTCCCATAATTAACTTGTGTTGACTATGAGTTGTTTCAAGAAAGTCACTTACTGATTTAGAAACTTTCTACTTTTGTGCTCCCTAATTTTGTACTCGTGTTTTTTTTCTGACCTTCCACCATAAAACATATGCAGCAATGCCATGCTTCATGAATAGATGGACATTAAAGCGAATCTATGGTCAGGGAATTGCCTATTGTTTATTAAATAATGTTTTTATGTTAAACATGAATTTGTACATTTTATTTTCTATGTGACTATATGAAAAAAAATCTTGAAATATTGCAGTTTTCTCACTGGCCACTGAGCTCTTACAACAGGGTCAGCAGTCATCCCCTTATCAACAATGGGTGGGATTACAATAATAAGTAATACCTCAGTTATAAAGCTGGAGGCAGATAACACAGGATCACACTTACACTATTGCCAATAGCTGGAGACAGCTCCTCTTCCACCTCCCAGCACAATCACCTCTGTACTTGTCACAGAGCATGCCCACAACACTCTCCCATATAAGTCAATAGTCTATTTTCTGACTTCTCTATGTCATGTACCATCCTCTTAGGCCGTCCAGTAGATAACATACATTGTATCAGTTTTACTTGGGTCCTTAACTCTTCTTGAGTCTAGGAGGTTAGTAACATTTAAGGGCACATGTATTAATCTCAGGGCTACGTACTCTCCCAAAAGGTCTAGTAGACACCTCAAAAATTGAATATCCAGACTCCTGGAGAAATAGGCTATTCTACCAAACGTGGGCCTCATCTGAATGCCCACACTATAGTCTTCTTCCTAGTGGGTCTATATACCCACCAGGGAGGAGTCTGTAGGATCGGCAGTAAGAGGAGGCACTTAGTTTATGAAGTTGTGCTGCTAAATGGCCGTAAGTGGCCAGGGTCACCAATAAATCTGAACTGTCTGGGTACTGCTCTGGGCAATGTTCTTTAATCAATATAATATAGCCATATATTTACTGTTCTTTATTTTTCTTTGAAGGTCTCTAAATCTGCCCAGGAAATGAAGTCCTATGTTGAATCTCTAGCCACAGAAGATCCCTTGATTAAAGGAGTACCAGAAGATAAAAACCCATTTAAAGAGAAGGGCGGCTGCAATGTGTTCTGACACTGATACTAGACCGGATTTCTGGAGCATTCAATGAACTTTCTTACCCCCATTGCATCAGTTTTAACATGCTTATAACCATTAGTATTATTTTTAGGAGTCCTGTCATTAGAATAATTAGAGTTTGTCTATAAGATTTTGGAAATGAAGCATCTCGGCTTGCAGAAGAGGATGATGGGATATGTAGTGGGCATGTCAATCAAACCTCATTTAATTACAATCTGATTTTTTTTATAGTATCTGTAATAAAACAAACCATTGTCTCATTAAATCCGCGCTGTTAATTAAACCGTATTTTACATTGACATTCTGGTGTAGTGGAGTGCAGTAGCAGATCTAGTGTGAACATCTAGCACGTAGATCTATGAAGTTGACAATGAAAATTTTGAAGATGACAATTATTATATAACTATGACCCCCATCTCTTGGACCCCATCTATCTCAAGAGCACGGGTCCCCTGACCCCTGTTGTGATTGTCAAGACAGCCACTGGCCACGGCATCCAGGTACAAGTTAAAGAGGCTCTGTCACCAGAGGCTACAGTTGATTCTGCAGCAGCATCAGCGTTTGCAGGTAAGTAGCTACATCGACTTACCTGCAAACGCCGATGCTGCTGCAGAATCAACTGTAGCCTCTGGTGCTGATGTGTCCTCGCTCGTCCGACACGATGCAGGACCTGGGGCAGGAAGTGAGTGACGTCACAGCGTGATCTCTCGAGAACACGGCTGTGTCTGCACTGCCAGAAGCTGGGCGTTCTGAAGAGAAGTGGATGATACTTCTCGTCAGAACGCCCAGCTAGTAAAAGTAGTAAACACGCCCCGATGTACGCACATAATACACGCCCAGTTGGACTTTTACTTTTCAACACGCCCAGTTGTACTTTTGCAAGCCTCATTTGCATAAATACGAAAATGGTCATAACTTGGCCAAAAATGCTCGTTTTTTAAAAATAAAAACGTTACTGTAATCTACACTGCAGCGCCGATCTGCTGTAATAGCAGATAGGGGTTGCAAAATCTGGTGACAGAGCCTCTTTAAATCTAGAGGGAGCCATTCTGGAGATAGGTTGGGGTCCCAGACATGGGTTATGAATATTCCATACATATCTATAGTGGGCATACCCCCTTTACAGTAGTGTCCTAATAATAGGAGATATGCCACCATTTTCTTGTAGGACAGTTTGACCCAAAAAAGTAGCTAGACTTTGCTTTACCTAGAGTAAGTTTGCCGGCCTAGCCAGTATCAAAGTAGCCTGGTAAAGGCAAAATGGGTTGTTGGTGCCACTCCTGGTACCCAGCACCTAGACACATGCTCCACCTTCCTCCCAAGCTATGACCTTGCTTTGACTTTTAGCACTCACATTAAGGTAGCAGGTATTACCTCTAAGTCCACTGCCACCAGTTATTGACTAAACTACCTGAGGACGGGGGTCATGGTCTGATCTGTTCCCAAAGATTAGACTCATATGACACTATAACGTGTAGCTATGTCCTTTCGTACTAAGAGCTGTTCACAAAACCATATGTAAACTGGCATCAAATAAAAAAGGGTGTGTATACTTTTTCAACAAATTTTGTATTATTCCAATGCAATTGCAAATAGTCTTGCCTAATAATCTCCCACTGTTTTGTGTATACTGCTACTATGCAGATCTGTGTGTCTCCATGGTAACAGACTGCAAGCAAACCCTGTATGTAGTCTGATCCTGCAGTCATGAGTCTCTCTCTTCCATCTGCCCACTCTTTTATTGTCTGTAGGTTTGTATTGTCTGTATTTTTTGCCCTTTATTAAATAGAGGACCCTGCAATAACCGGAACATATATAGCATTTCTCATCTTAACCGGTTATCCCCAGTCTAACTTGTCCCATCATTTCAGAATGTCAGAGATTACATGATCTTTCTATTTCTCCCTGTGTCACAGGAGGATGGGACAATCCCTTTTACTAATCACTCAGTTAAGACGGACTTCTCAGGCTAAGTCCTGATACCCTGATATTAAACTACAAGTCTTAAGTAATCTCATCGGGGCTTCTTAGCTTGGCTGCCACAGACTTTAAGATTTATGTCAATCACTGCAGATGTTGTAGAAACTCAGAGACAAACTGACCTGATGACAATGACATAGAAGAGTGTAATAATGCTTGGTGGTGGTAGTATCATAATAAAGAGTTATATTCTATAGATAAATACTCTATATACTACACACAAGCCATTACCTATAGCAAAATGTCATGTATAACATCATGCATTGCATTATCACCAGACTATTATACATTTCTGATTTTAAAAGGGTTGTCCTGGATTAGAAAAAAAAAGTCAACTTTTTTCCAGAAACAGCGCCACTCTTGTCCATGGGCTATGTCTGGTATTGCAGCTCCCCACCATTCAAGTGAACACTGCAATACCAGACACAGACCATGAACAAGAGTCATCTAAGAGTGTCTCACATTCTAGAGTACCTGACACGTGTGTGCATCACATGGATCCATTGATTTTAATGAGAATGGTGTAATGCTTCATTTTCCCTGTGGTGGCGCTGTAGAGAAATTGAACTCTTCCTGACAAGTTTTCCCACAGATTGCAATCGATCGTTGGAAGTTACAGCAGGGCGACACTTTCAAAGTCTATTTTTCCCCAGTGATATTAATAATTATTTTTATGTACATGGGAATCTTACAGCGGATATACTGAAGCCATAATACAAAAATTACCATAATTGATACACAAGCAAAAAAAGCAAAACAAAGGGCAACCGTATAAGCACTTAGCTGTAGCTTGACCTGGGCATGTAGTGGTCTTAAGCTCTGGTCCCATCTGCGTTCGACACTTGGGGTCCATCTGTCGGCGCTGGTGTTCGTTGTGCGATGGATCTGTCACAGCTTTGTGGCTGCCGTTACAGCAGAGCCTAATGATAAAATTTCACTGTGTCCTCAAAGAAATATATTATTTCATTATGGAACCACAAGAACACACATTGTGGATATTTCACTTAATAGGTTGGAGCTACTTGTATGTATTTTCAGTGAGAGAGGAAACCAGAACATAGAGGAAACCCACAGACACATAAAGAGAACGCTCACTCACATATTATTTATAATGTATTAACTATGTAGGAGAGAATGGTGGTTTGTAATTTTTACTGGCTCTTACCATGTACTATAGTAGATGGAGATCCCTGCATCTATGGAGAAGGAAGAATCAACCCCCTTAACCAGACCCAAATCAATCCCAAACTTTAAAAGGTTGTCAAGATTAGAAAAAAAATCTCCTTTTTTTCCCAGAAACAGCACCACTCTTGTCCATAATCTGTGCCTGGTATTGCAGCTCAGTTCCATTTATGTAACTGTGGCTGAGCTGCAGTACCAGACTCAGCCTATGGGCAAGAGTGGCGCTGTGAAAGCAAACCCTTTTTCTAATTCTGTACAATCCCTTTAAGCTTTTCTCTTATATCTGTCACCTGCTCTAGGCTCTATTAGTTATATAGTAATACACTGTTATCTTTGGATAATCTATGCAGCATTTATATGTGTCACTTTCTCGATCCCCATTTGACATAATTGGCAAAAATTTTGTTCCTGTTCCAATTCCATTTAGAAAAATTGGACTAATTACTCTGTATAAGATTAATGCCCTGGCTCCGCTCCCAGGTTAGAGCTCAAATGTGAAAAGTTTAGGCATATGTCCAAATCCTAGATTATAAGCAGCGTGTAGATGACATATCATGATGTATGGTAAGTGGGGATATTTTCTGAATTCACTAGTATTATCCTATTTCTTCAGTACATAAAAATAAAAAAATGGGCGCAAAAATAAAACAATTATAATTATTATGCCCATCCCCAATGAGATTATCTTCTTCTGGATCTTTGGAGTCTGTAATTGTTTCAGAGCCTGGGCACCCTCAGAATATACTGGTCCTGTACAGCCTTAGATAGACAACCCATTGATTTGAATATACACTGTGCAATACCTAACTTCCCCTGTGGTGGCACTGCAGGGAAATGTAAATCTTACTGCCAGGTTGCCCCAAAGATAACAGCTGGACACTGGGGGTCACAGGTGGTGGAAATTTTGTGATCTGCTTCTTGCCAAGGGCCCCTACTAATTGTCCAAAGTGGAAATCCTCTTTAAAATAATATAACAATATATGATTGAACAGGGTACTCATATTTTATGGGACATTAAATATTATTGTAATATAGTTTCATAATTATATTTGAATAATAATGATAATAGTTGTATGTTATTTTTAGTTGGGGCACACAGAAATTGTGTCTGTACTGTATTTCACTTGTTAGAGCAGCAGAATGTGCCCCAGAGCTGCTCTTCCTACTGGAGTCATGAAAATTCTACTTTTGTCAGCCATTATTGAGTATATGGGCAACTATTTTTGGTCACGTGGTCACTGAGCAAGCATACAACTATACACTATTATCTTGTAGCACTGTATGTATGTTCTCCCCATGCTTGTTTGAGTTTTTTCCTGGTACCTCAGTTATCTGCCTTCCTTTTAAAATGTCCTGCTAGGTTACTTTGAAATTGGTCGTATTATGTGTATAACATAGGGGAATTAGATTGTGATAACCGGTGAGGACAGGGCTGCAGAATATGTTGGTGCTCTATATGCTAACACGCTCTTCTTCATGTTTGTCATTGTCACCTATAGTCGCATATCAGGAGCAACCACATGACAGTCCACATCCTGGTAGCTAGGAATAGAGATTTCTCGGTTTGGGTTTTCATTCATTTCAATGAAGTGCCAAGACCTAGAATTTTTGAATAAATATTCCGACATCTCGGTTATTACTCAATAGAACAACTAAGAATCAATGGCTGAGAAATATTGTGTCTGTGTTATTGCGTCACATTTTTCCATATGGTGACCAGTACAGTCTTTCTTTTGCTTTTCTTATTGCTTTTTTGACCTCTCGGTTCCGAAGACTGTAAATCAAGGGGTTCAATCCTGGAATTATAACTGTGTAAAATATAGAGGCCACGCTGTCTTGACCCTCGGAGAAAGACGTTGCTGGACGGAAGTACATAAAGAACAATGCCCCATAGAACATGCTAACAGCTGTGAAGTGTGAGGCACAGGTGGAGAAGACATTAAGTTTACCTTGGCCAGACCTTATCTTTATGATGGTAGAAATAATATAGCCATATGAGATGATGATAACAAGAAGGGAAAACCAGGAAGTCAGAATCCCAAAAACAACCAGAAGAAACTCATTGATGGTCGTGTCAGAGCACGAAAGATTCAGGAGTGGTGGGATGTCACAGTAGAAATGTTTGATGATATTCGAGTGGCAAAACCTCAACGAGAATGTTCCGGTGGTGTGAACCAAAGCATTGGCAACGCTGCCAAAGTAGGCCGCAGCTACAAGTTTAGTACAAACCTGGACATTCATAGCAACATGGTACATAAGGGGGCTGCAGATGGCACAATACCTATCATACGCCATAATGCCAAGGAGGAAGCACTCCATGGCTCCGAATGTCACAAAGATGAACATCTGAACAGCACAACCAACCAAGGATATGAAATGATGTTTTCGGAAGAAATTGACCAGCATTTCCGGACTGACGACCGATGAATAGCAAAGATCGGAGAATGAGAGATGATGTAGAAAGAAATACATAGGAGTCTTTAAACTTGGGTCAATCTTAGTGATGATCATTATTCCTGTGTTTCCTAACACAGTAAAGATGTACACGACCATAAAAAATATAAACAGGATAATCTGGAGATTTGGATTGTCAGTGAGTCCCGAGAGGACGAAAACTTGTGCAGAACTGTGGTTCAATCCACCCATTGTTTTTCTGTTGTAAAGAAATGTTTTATTAATCTACCAAAATATTTAAAAGAAAGCCATTATCATTAATGCATGAATTTGTGTGGGCGTGTATACTTTTGCAACTTTTTTTTTCTAATATCCCAATGCATCTAAAATAGAAATTGAAGCAACTTTACAATTAGTCTTAAGAATCGTCAACCATTTTGTGCATACAGCTCCTATGCAGCCTGTATGTGTCTCTATTTGCCACACTGCTTCTTGCTAACCACCAGACACTAGTGGACACAATGGAGAGACCAGAACATTGCAATTTTGGGATATCACCCAGGTCAAATTGGGTCTTCGAGGCGGCAATCTAGATCTTAGACTGTTACATGAAGAAGCCCGGTGGATCCATCGGTTAGGCAGTCTTAGCTATGGTGGACTCAACGAGGGCTTCACTTTTATGGCCTTCTTCCAAAAAACATTTGAGAAAATATTCTATTAAGTTTTCTGAAATTTGAACAAATTTTTTCTTTCCATCACTATGATAAACACTTCTAAATATATTTATGATAGTACGATGTATATCGCTATATCTATTCTTCATTTTTAACCACATCTTTGTATTGGCGACAATATTTACTTTAAAAACTTTATGGATTTATATAGTTTTTGATCTCTCTGTAACCATTTATCTGAGTATATCAATCCTCAATCCATATGTGCCTCCATAGATTTGTAAAATTCTTTATAACTCTTTATCTGAACTTTTCCAAAAATTCTTCTTCTGTTACGTAACCCCTTAGCTAAATCTATATTTTTTTGAGATAATACTGTTTTTATTAATACGCTAAGACCAATAAAATAAGGACATACTATTTTGGAACATTGATGTTCCTCTGGGCCCAACACTCTATTAACCAAATAACGTACTTCTCTTTCTATTTTGGATCTGTAATGCCTCGATTGAGACTAAGTCCGGTGACAAGCGCAACAGTATATAGTATATCCCTTTTGAGACCTGAGACATGCGCCATTGTATGACCCGTTTTAAGACTAAGTCCAGGGACATGCGCAATGGTATATAACAGATCTGACACGAGACTAAGTCCTGAGACATGCGCAGTAATATAAGTATGTCCTGTTTTAAACTAAGCCCTGACACATATGCATTTGCATGCCACTTTTGAGACTAAGTTCATAGACATGTGCAATGGTATCGAGTTTGTCTTGCTTGAGACTAAGTCCTAACACATGCGCAATTGAACATCCATGATACTTGTTGATTTTTCTTTACTCCCCGATAATAGGGCGCACGCGCCAGGGAAGACCTGTCATTGGCTGTGGGTTAGGTAGCCTTACATTGGACGTATTACTTCTCCTCTGAGACTAAAGGACCTTTTACACCGGCCAATTATCAGGCAAACGAGAGTTCATATAACGCCCGTTCCCGATAATTGCCCCGTGTAAACAGGGCAACGATCAGCCGATGAACGGTCAAACGCTCATTTATCGACTGATTGCATAGTTTTAAATGCATAAACTTTTATCGTTGTCGGCAGCACATCTGCCTGTGTAAACAGGGAGACGCGCTGCCGAGACGATAGAAATGTATGGGGACGAGCGATCAGAGCAACGAGCGTTCATCCCCATACTAGCTGCTTGTGATAGGAGCAAACGAGCGCCGATCAATGAGCTGTCTCGTTGATCAGCGCTCCTTTGCACGGCCCATGTCAGGCCGTGTAATACTACCTCTAGTCCACAGATATGTGCAATTGACCGCTTTTGACTCTTACAAATTGCTTTTTATTCTTTTGTCAATATGACATTGCGCCCAGAACAGTATGACTGGCTTATTCAGATGCCTGTCAAAGGAGAGGATAGACATAGTCAGAGCAGTGAATTTAATTGGATCTTAATGCAAACTAACTTTGATGACAGCCCAACAGTGGTTATAAATGGGAGAAATGTTTGTCTCCGTCTCCATAAGCCCTAATACCCCTGGTGGTGAAACATGTCAGTGTGGGGGGTGGGCTCTTTGAATTGTAATACAGTGCGGTGACTGGTAGTTGTATGTGATTAGCGGGCTGCAGCCGCAACGTGGCAAATATACAACGAATATGTTATACTTACTTCGCAACAGAGTAGCTATTTGTCAACTTTGATATTACCCATACCACCAGACTGCAGTGGCAATTTTAATTTAGTGTGGTTATATTAAGCAATATAATTGAATAAAAGTTAAGTTTTAATTTTATTAGATTAGTTAATAGGCATTTGGGAAACAAGGGCTTTTTCTTGCCCTGGGGCAAGTTGGTGTTAGCAGCGTATTTATTGGGCACGGTGTATGCCGCCCTACTGTCAAAAATTGTTATATGGTCCATATGCCCGATCAGCTCCTCAACTGCCTCTTACAACTTGACCACCTAACACCCAGCTCCCTGATGATTCATTTAAAATGGGAGAAATATGAGGGCGTATTGGGTCTGAGGGTCAGTGCTGCAGTG
The DNA here is from genome assembly GCF_050947455.1 of Rhinoderma darwinii. Lineage (NCBI taxonomy): Eukaryota > Metazoa > Chordata > Amphibia > Anura > Rhinodermatidae > Rhinoderma > Rhinoderma darwinii. The sequence goes on from NC_134699.1 coordinate 19,505,052, forward strand.
CCGGATGATCCTTCGACCATCTATCGGGGCTAAAGTAGAGTCTGCCAGGGTGGAATAGGGATAGGATCACAGTCCAAACAATTTTTGACAGGTCCTCCTGCACCGAGATCATAGTCAGAGCCTTATTTTTTTTGGTTAGTGTCGTTGTCATTTTGAATTGTGAATCCCATTATGTATAAATGTGTTTTTATACTTACTAATGTTTTAGTTCTGTTATAGATAAATTATAAATAATATAATACTACTACTAATAAAAATCATAACAATTATTTTTATTATTATTACAACTACTATTATTATTCTTATCCTCATCATCACTAATATTATTATCATTATCATTATTATTATTATTCTTATTATTATTATTATTATAACAAGTGCCACATTTTGATTTAAAATATCCATTGATTAAAAAGTTATAGATAAGTTAATGATAATAACAAAAAAATATTTATAAATAATAAATTTGAATCATAATAGTAATAATAAAATATCTAATACTGGTGGTGATAATAATAATAATGGTAATAATCCTCATAAAAATGGATAAAAATAATAATAATACAATTCTGCTAAAACTATAATAGCAAGACACTGAAAGTAGACGGATACACCATCCATTCTTTTTAAAAACAAAATGGTCCCTAGATCAGAATCTTGAAAAAAACTACGAGATTTGGGAAAATTGGTCACACTTTTGGGAGTCTAATCCTCTAGACTTGAAATTTCTGTTGCTTCTTGATGGTGAGAATAACGTAGTGTGCTGCACTATTCTTGATGTAAAAAAGGAACACAGACCTCAATATTAGTCAATGGGATCCATCAGGATTTGCTCAAACCTGTTTCACAACGGATCCGTCAAAACCATCATGGCGTTTATAATGGTCTCCATGATGGTAATGTGAACAGACATTGCGATTTACAAAACCCCCTACACAGACTTTTTTGTATATATTTTTTTAATTTAAATATAAAGAAACCTCAGGAAAGTACAATGGTTTTGTCAGCATAAATATTTGTCACTTGCCATATTTGATCATAGTATGTGTGCGAATCAACAACATCATGGTGACCTCAGTAGACAAGGAAACTCTTCTGTGTTTTACCAAAATAGTGGAGCTCCCGCCACCCCTCATTGTGCTTACCTGATCAAAGGTCCCTTTGAACATTGGTGTTGTCTTCTTTCTACTTTGTGACTCAGTTATAATATATCTATACCTACATACAGGTGCTGATGTCATGTTTAATACGCTACACTGGCATGGTGGGCACTTATCTTCCAAGCAGCTGTATCTAAATGTAATCTGTGAGCACCATCATTTATATTAAACAGGGGACAGTTATATTTTCTCTTGTGCCCTTGTCCCCTGTTACAACTAATGAGTTTATTCATCTCAGGAAGCAATTATTCATCAGAATAATTATTTGGGAAATACATAACAGCTTATTTCCTATAACATAAATGGCCCTCTAGTCATGGATGAACTGAGGCCATGGATACACTGTGCCCATGGATGCACTAAGGCCACTGAGGCCATGGCTGCATAAAGGCCATTGATGCACTGAGGCCATAGATCCACTGGTGCCATGGATGAACTGAGGCCATGGATGCACTAATACCACGGCTGCACTGAGACCACGGATGCACTGAAGCCATGGATGCACTGAGGCCATGGATGCACTGAGGCCATGGATGCACTGAGGCCATGGATGCACTGAGGCCATGGATGCACTGAGGCTATGGATGCACTGAAGCCATGGATGCACTGAAACCATGGCTGCACTGAGACCATGCCTGCACTGAGGCCATGGATGCATTGAGGAAATGGATGCACATGAGGCCACGGATGCATTGACACCATGGATGCAATGGTGCCATGGATGCACTGAGGCCATGGATGCACTGAGACAATGGATGCACTGAGGCCATGGATGCACTGAAACTATGGATGTACTGAGGCCATGGATGCATTAATACCATGGATGCATTGATACCATGGATGAACTGAGGCCATGGCTGCACTGAAACCATGGCTGCACTGAGGCCATGGATGCACTGAGGCCATGGATGCACTAATACCACGGCTGCACTGAGACCACGGATGCACTGAAGCCATGGATGCACTGAGGCCATGGATGCACTGAGGCCATGGATGCACTGAGGCCATGGATGCACTGAGGCTATGGATGCACTGAAGCCATGCATGCACTGAAACCATGGCTGCACTGAGACCATGCCTGCACTGAGGCCATGGATGCATTGAGGAAATGGATGCACATGAGGCCACGGATGCATTGACACCATGGATGCAATGGTGCCATGGATGCACTGAGGCCATGGATGCACTGAGACAATGGATGCACTGAGGCCATGGATGCACTGAAACCATGGATGTACTGAGGCCATGGATGCATTAATACCATGGATGCATTGATACCATGGATGAACTGAGGCCATGGCTGCACTGAAACCATGGCTGCACTGAGGCCATGGATGCACTGAGGCCATGGATGCACTAATACCACGGCTGCACTGAGACCACGGATGCACTGAAGCCATGGATGCACTGAGGCCATGGATGCACTGAGGCCATGGATGCACTGAGGCCATGGATGCACTGAGGCCATGGATGCACTGAGGCTATGGATGCACTGAAGCCATGGATGCACTGAAGCCATGGATGCACTGAAACCATGGCTGCACTGAGACCATGGCTGCACTGAGGCCATGGATGCATTGAGGAAATGGATGCACACGAGGCCACGGATGCATTGACACCATGGATGCAATGGTGCCTTGGATGCACTGAGGCCATGGATGCACTGAGACAATGGATGCACTGAGGCCATGGATGCACTGAAACCATGAATGTCCTGGTGCCATGGATGCACTGATGGATGCATTAAGACAATGGATGAACTGAGGCCATGGATGCACTGAGACCATGAATGTCCTGGTGCCATGGATGCACTGAGGTCATGGCTGCACTGAGGTCATGGCTGCACTGAGTGCATGGCTGCACTGGGGCTATGCATGCACTGAGATCATGGCAGCCCTGAGGCCATGGCTGCACTGAGGCCATGGATGCACTGAGGACATGGCTGCACTGAGGACATGGCTGCACTGAGGCAATGGATGCACTGAGGCCATGTATGCACTGAGACAATGGATGCACTGGTGCCATGGATGAATTGGGGCTCTGGGTGCACTAAGACCATAGCTGCACTGAGACAATGAATGCAGAAATGAGGCCATGTATGCACTGAGGCCATGGATGCACTGAGGCTATGGGTGCACTGAGACCATGGATGCACTGGTGCCATGGATGTACTGAGGCCATGGCTGCACCGAGGCCCTAGCTGCACTGAGTCCATGGCTGCACTGAGGCCACGGATTCACTGAGGCCATGGCTGCACTGACGCCATGGATGCACTGAGGCCATGGCTGCACAGAGGCCATGGATGCACTGAGGCCATGGATGGATTAAGACCATGGATGCACTGGTGCCATGGATGAACTGAGGCCATGGATGCACTGAGATTATGGATGCGCTGAGGCCATGAATGCACTGAGGCCATGGATGCATTAAGACCATGGATGCACTGGTGCCATGGATGAACTGAGGACATGGATGCACTGAGGCCATGGATGCATTGAGACCATGGATGCACTGAGACCATGGATGCACTGAGACCATGGCTGCACTGAGGCTATGGATGCGTTAAGACCATGGATGCACTGGTGCCATGGATGAACTGAGGCCATGGATGAACTGAGACCATGGATACCCTGGTGCCATGGATGCACTGAGGCCATGGCTGCACTGAGTTCATGGATGTACTGAGACCATGGCAGTCCTGAGGCCATGGCTGCACTGAGGCCATGGATGCACTGAGGACATGTATGCACTGAGACAATGGATGCAATGAGGCCATGGATGCACTGGTGCCATGGATGAATTGGGGCTATGGGTGCACTAAGACCATAGTTGCAGTGAGACAATGAATGCAGCAATGAAGTCATGGATGCACTGAGGCTATGGGGGCACTGAGACCATGGATGCACTAGTGCCATGGATGTACTGAGGCCATGGATGTACTGAGGCTATGGGGGCACTGAGACCTTGGATGCACTAGTGCCATGGATGTACTGAGGCCATGGATGTACTGAGGCCATGGATGTACTGAGGCCATAGCTGCACTGAGGCCATGGATGCATTAAGACCATGGATGCACTGGTGCCATGGATGAACTGAGGCCATGGATGCACTGGGACCATGGATTTGTTAAACAACATCTGCTTTGAGACTGCATGTTCTCCCTATGTTTATTTAGATTTAGATTTTAGATGTAGATGTTCTAGCTTTAGTAATTGACAATGTCATAGGATGCTTTTCCAGCAAGTGCTTCTCGATTTGCTCAGGTTACTGTAAGAGCTGTTATTATGGAAACATTTGAGAGAAAAGGATAGCTCTACATAAGCTGACGGGTTGTGTCTGGTGTCCCTGCAAATCATGATACTTATTAAGCTATTGTGTGTGACCCTGACTTTGACCATAGCCTTGTCTCTGGTTTCTGTCTACATATTGCTCTTTCAAAATTAATGCCTGGAACCTGTTGTCTAACCTCCTGGTTTTGACCACTGGATTTTGTTTTCATTACATCTTCGTCTTCCTCTTTCATCCTGACAGTCTTCCCTCTGGGTATGCTCCTGATTTTCGCTCTGCCTTGTCCCAGTCATTCCAGCAGCAAACTCACTGTCAATCAGTGACTACTCTGAGGACCACGACCCAGGAATCTGACCGGTAATTTCCAAACCACCGGGGTTAAGGGTAAAGAATGTGGTTTCCCTAAACTCCACATCTCAGTTTACCATTGACAAACCAATAGCGCCTCAAGGATCTCCTGTGAGAATCATAACACTTATATGGCCCGCTGCAGCTTCCCCCAATGATAACAGCTGGTTGCCAGGGGGTCTTGAAGTTGGACGTGCGTTGATCAGGTGAATGCTGGGCTAGCTTTAGTATAAAAAGAATTGCCATGATGAGACAGCTCATTTAATAGACTTTGGGTGTGCATGGTGCACTAAATAAATGAAAATACAAATTCAGCGCTGCTACATCTGCACAATGATAACATTTAGAATTTTTTATTATTATTATGATTTTTATTATTATTATTGTAGTACAATCTACTGTCATTTCTTCAATATTTGATATTAAACTTTCTAATTTTTGTACATATCCCTCTAATGTTTCTTACTTTCTTAGTTTATCTTAATTATAAAATAAAGAATTCCCAGGAGACTCCAATCCCGCATTGTAGACATGATTGCTTTTATTTGTATCCCGGGAGCTCGGAGACGATTACCAGAGGATGTTGTTTGTGTAACATTTACAGGAGATTTAATTGAGTTTTATTAACAGTAATAATTAGGAATCTCATTCTCCGAGCAATGTACATGATGGATGAAGAATCCTAATTGATGTTTATAGTTGATATTCACCATTGAACGCTATTTTGTTTCTTTAATCTAAATCTAAATATGTAAATACTGATAATTTTGTTACAAATCTCCAAATGAAACAGAGATAAATAACACACCGCTGCGCATTCATTTCAATACATCCCCAAATCCTCGATATTTTGGAAATGAAAAGAAACTAGTTTGTGATGGACATAGATTTATTGTTTGTAGGCAAATAAACATGTTTTGTACTCATGAACGTGGTTTATAAATTAATTGGGCCTTGATTTGCTTCTTAACCTCTTCCCGTCGTAAACAATTTTCAGATTTTAATTTTTTCTTCCCCACATTGCAAAAGCCATAACTTTTTTATTTTTCCGTGGATATAGTCCTATGAGGGCTTGATTTTTGTGGGACGAGTTAGTTTTTCGTAGCACCATTTATTGTGCCATATAACGTACTAGGAAACGGGAAAAAAAATATTTGTGGGGTAGAAAATTAAAAAAACAGCGATTCCTCCATTGTTTTTTGCGCTTAGTTTTTACGGAATTCACTGTGCAATTAAAAGAAAATGTTAACTTTATTCTGCGGGTCAATACGATTACGGCGATACCAAATATTTATAGTTTTTTCTTTATGTTTTACTACTTTTACATGGAAAAAACGAAAGCTAAAACTAAACTAGTCGCCAAATTCTGAGAGCCGTAACTTTTTTATTTTTCTGTTGATTAAGTGGTATGAGGGCTTATTTTTTGCGGGATAAGCTGTCGTTTTTAAAGATACCATTTTGGGGTACATGCAACTTTTGATCACTTTTTATTCCATTTTTGTGGGAGAAGAGGTGACCAAAAAAATAGCGATTCTGCCGTTTACAATTTTTTTTACGGCGTTCACCGGGCGGGTTAAATAATGAGATAATGTAATAGTTCAGACTTTTACGGATGCGGCGATACCCATTATGTTTATCTATTTTTTTTTTTACTATGCTCCAGGGGGAAAATGGGAAAAGGTTTTTTTTTTTACTTTTTATATTATTTTTTTTTTACATAGAAAAGAAACGAAACGTTATTTTACAACTTTTTACTATTTTTTATTCGTCAAGCGATCAACCAGCGATCATTGGATCGCTTGCACTATATACTGCAATACTAATGTATTTTGACAGGCTTCTATTAAGACGCAGGGCTTAGTAGGAGAACAAAGATGGCGGACCCGGGGGCCTTCATTAGGCCCCCAGGCTGCCATAGCAACCATCGGCATCCCGCGATTGCATTGCGGGGGGCGCGATGAGCTGCTGGAGGGGGTTGCCCCCCACTTTGTAACTATTAAAATGCCGCGGTCGCTATTGACCGCAGCTTTTAACAGCTTTAACGAGCGCGATCCCGCTCGTTACTGTGAAGTGTCAGCTGTAACATACAGCTGGTACCCGCACGTAATACGCATCTTTTGCATTGACCCTTACACAGGTTTCATATTTCTGTGCAAAACACGTATCACATACACCCTTACAGAGAAATGGACAAATCTGAGGGGTGTATTAAATTATTGAGCAGTAGTTTAGATGATTTGTTCAGGACTGTAGATACACTAGGTGAAATCTATAGGGACTGGAATGGTAGTCATACAGATTTCTCAGAAAGTTCTGCTTTTTTCTCCAGGAACAGCATCACTTTTGTCTATAGGCTGTATCTGGTATTGCAACTAGAGTTACCGCCTTTACGAACAAAAAATACAACCCGGATAAAGACGGAATGTGATATTGTGGTTGTGGTTTTGTACAAGACATTTTATTATGTAAAATGCCCGGGGTCCAGACTTTTCTTTTTACGCTGTGCAGAATAAGAAACAGCTGGATGTTCGATTTCCTGACTGTATAGCCAATGTGAGGGTCCAGTGGCCCAAAAGTAAATTTCCAGGAAGTAAAGTAGCCCGACACCTGTATGACATAAATGTTCTACTATTCAGAGCCTTGCCGTTGTAGCAGCGGGACGTGTTTTATGTTGTTTGTATTTTAGAAACGTTTTGTTCTGTAGATTTTGGTTTCGTACAGCTTGAGGCCGGAACAGTGAGCAACAGGTCATTGAGATTTTATATGGGGTAAGAACAATTAACAATGGATCTTACTGCTTTGTTCCATACACAAAACACAGATTTTAAAGGGACCCTTCATATTTTTTTCTGTTCAGTCCCACTCCCAACTTGGCACTGTAAAACTATTGCAATATGGCCCCCATTATGGCCCCTTTAGTAATAAAACAGGAAATCGTTAACTTTGATTAACAAGATTGTACTTCATTAGAAAAACATGACTACTCTCCTCTAATAACAGGGCCACACTGAATTCCAGCATGGTACTGTAATAGGACGCCACTGTTGTAACACGTCAGTTCATGAATCTTCTGTCCTCACAGATATTCCACGATATATCAACTGTGACTGATATTATTGCAAAGTGGAAGCATTTAGGAACCACAGCAACTCAACCAGGGATGCAGACCAATGTTACAGAGCGGGGTCACCGAGTGCTGAGGCGCATAATACATAAAAGTCGCCAACGCTCTGCTGACTCAATAACTAGAGAGCTTCAGTCCTCCTCTAGCATTAACATCAGCACAACAACTGTATGCCGGGAGCTTCATGACATGGGTTTCCAAGGCTGGGAAGCTGAATGCAAAAATTACAGAAGCAAGCACAATGCCAAGCGTTAGGTGGAGTGGTGTAAAGCCATAGCCACTAAACCCTGGTGCAGTGGAAACGTGTTCTGTGGAGTGATGAATCACCTTCTCTATCTGACAGGCTGATGGATGAGTCTGGGTTTGGAAAATGCCAGGAGAACGTTACCTGCCTGACTGCATTGTGCCAACTGTAAAGTTTGGTGGAGGAGGGGTAATGATATGGGGGTGTATTTCAGGGGTTGGCCTAGGCCTCTTAGTTAAACTGAAGGGAAACCTTAAGGCCTCATTCACACGGCAGGGTTTCCCGTCCGGGTGCCGGCCGTTCATAAATCGGCCGGCACCCGGCTGCATTAGGAATGATAGACCCCTAATGGGGCTATTCACACGACCGATTTTTTGACGGCCGGAAAATCCGGCCGTCAAAAAATAGGACATGCTCTATCTTTGCCCGGACACCCGGCCGCCCGGCTCCCATAGAAGTCTATGGGGCCGGGTATTACACGGCCATCACCGGAATGTGTTCCGAGTGATGGCCGGGTTTCCCGGCGCTTGCGCTCTATCTCCTCCTCCTCACAGCGCAGAGTGCATGTGAGGAGGAGGAGTTGATGCCATTCTGACGAATGGCATCGCTGCACACTGTGTTGCAGGGCCGGGGTGTACAGCAGGTGGAGGGAGCGCTGCGCTGGCTCCCTTCCCCTGCTTGTTAAAAGCACCCTGGCTCGGCGACACCTTAGATGGCGCCGCTAGTAGCAGCAGCTGCTGCTGCTGCGGCTGCTACTACTGCAGCGACGCCACTATAGCAGAGCGGGGAGGTATCTCCCCGCTCTGCTATGTGCTAGCCGCACTTTAGCTCCTTGAAGGAGCGGAATCCCCGTGTGTTCGGGGATTCCGCTCCTGGACAGAGCGCTTGATGTCTCTGTCCATATCTGGGCAGTGACATCAGGGGAAACTCCTGAAGCGGAATCCCCGAACACATGGGGATTCCCCTTCAGGAGCTGCCGCTGATGTCACTGTCCGGATCTGCCCGGCCCGGCACGGATGCATAACTTTATGCAAACCGGCCGGGCAGAATGGCCGATTTTACCGGCCGGCACTCGGGCTCGGACCCGACCCGGTCGTGTGAATCCCGCCTAATGCTTCAAAACAACCAAGACATTTTGGACAATTGTATGATTCCAACTTGGTGGGCACAGTTTGGGGAAGGCCCTTTTTTACCCTTCATAACTGTGCCCCAGTGCACAAGGAACATAAAGACATGGTCGGTTGGTTGGGTGAGTTTGGTGAGGAAGAACTTGAGTCCTGACCTCAACCCCATCCAACACCTTTTGGGATAAACTAGAACACAGATTTTGAGCCAGGCCCCCTCGTCCAACATCAGTGTCTGACCTCAAAAATGTTCTTCTGGACAATTGTGCAAAAATTGGCACGCTCCAAAATCTTGTAAAAAGCCTTCCCAGAAGACTGAAAACTGTGTTAGCTGCAAAGGGGGGGACCAACTCTATATTAATACCCATGGATTTAGAAGGGGATGTCATAAAAGCTCCTGTAGGTGTAATGTGTAGGTGTCCCAATACTATTGTCTGTATAGTGTACCTTTATCACACCAGAGCACCTATATGGCCAGGCATTGCTTTTCTATGCTGGACACTGTTTGGAAATGTGACAGATCTCCTGGAGATTTTTTCGGAGAGCACGTCTAATGGCCACAGTCGCAGACCGCCGGCATCCTATACTCACTAGCGGCCGCGACCGCAGACCATTGAGATCCTGCCGGCGTCTCCTCCCTCTGAGACGCTGGATGTGCAGTGCTGTTCACTTCTGCTGATGCCCGTAGGGTGCGCACGCATGCTCACACCTGCTCTTAAAGGGCCAGTGCACACTCCAGGAAAATCTCCCCCAACCTACCCCAGCATACCAGGAAGGAACTCTGCCGATTCATTCTTTGCCTGAGAAATGTTGTGTTTACCCATGTTTGAACTGCAAATGGTTCCATAGCTGTGTCCTGTATACTGTATCCCATTTCCCGTATCCAGTAATTGTGTTTAGTTCCAGAGCCAAGTCCAGTGTCCGAGACGACTGCACTACTCCAGTCCGGTGTCTTAGCCAAGTCCATTGTCCGAGACGACTGCACTACTCCAGTCCGGTGTCCTAGCAAAGTCCAGTTTCTGAGACGACTACACTACTCCAGTCCGGAGCCCTAGCCTCATGTCATCATCCTGCACAGGCTGCTTCCCACTAACTGTCTGACATATACTCACTTCTGGCCTTCCAGGTACGTTTGCATTACTGACTCTCACAGACCCTGTTGATCAGCAGCGTTTCGGCGGAGTGGCCCAGTGGGTCCACATATCTGCAAGTGGTTACAGCACTGAATAGATCTTGATTGTTCCAGAAGATGTGTAGACCTCCATTTCTGCTACTTCTGCATTTTTTTTTTCTGGGGGAGTTGAAATGACTATGCATTCTGCTGATAAGCATGTTATACATTTCAATGTAAATTTCTCTATATCTTCTCAACACATATCTGTAACTTTTTTTTTGTTAAAAATCCTAAAACTTTTCCTACTTTTCAGTACTTTTCAATCAGCTATATCACAGGCTGCTTGCTGTTTCAACTTCTACTGAGGAGGAGAAGCTAGCTACTTCCTGCAAAATCTCTGATCTGTCTAATTTACTCATTTGGTCACCGATACCAGATCACGTTTTACATTTGACAAATAGGGTCCAGCACCTTAGGTACTATCAACCCTTAAAGGAACAGTGTCATCACAAATTATTTTTTTATATGTTAAAGATGTTAGTGCTTTATTAAAAACGTTTATATTTATTTGTGTGTTTGTGTTTTACTTTTTCTTATTTTTACACTTTTTCTTCCCTATGGGGGCTGCCATTTTTTGTTCCATTTCTGTATGTGTCGATTAACGACACATACAGACATGCAATACGGCAGCCACAGTCCCATAGGGACTGCGAACGGCTCCCGTCCCATTGACTTCAGTGTACGGCGTCTGTGTGGGAACTGCGCATGCGCCGCTCCCACACAGTCCAATTCGAAATTGGCGCCGTCCGGCGCCATTTTCCTGTGGACCGGAAATCGCGGCCGGACAGTAATATTACTACTTCCGGTCGCGGCTTCCGGATTTGTGCACTTGGACCAGCGGCAGCAGACAGAGCGGACGGGCCGGAGGGAGCCGCGGCGGCAGGAGCAGGTAAGAGATTTCAATGTATGTTCGTGTTTGTGTGTGTTTACTACTGTATGTAAACCTACTACACTGTGTGTTAGCTCAAAAAATGGCGACACACAGTGTAGGAGGTTACACCGTTCAAACCCCTCGTTTATCCCGGCACTAGCCAGGATAAAGGAGGGGGGGATGCTGAGAGCTCACTAGAGCGAGGGCTTTTTACCCAATTTTGCAAAGCTGCAATTTTGGGAATAGCTCCATCTAGTGACCAGAAATGGGTAATATTATAAATTAGAATTAATTTATAATATTTCCTGACTCGTGAAAAAAATAAAAAAAATTTGAACAATGTTTAATCACCCACACACTAAATGTTTAATTTAAAAAAACAAAACATGTTTTTCTGGCAACACATTCCCTTTAAGGAAGCTTTGCTTATCCTAACTTATGTACCCCCTTCTGGCATTCAGTGGGAAAACCAAAGAATCACTAAAACCTATGCCAAAAGACTCAAACAGTAATGTGTACCCAGCATGTGCCTAAGGGGTTTACATGTATCTATTGTGTGTACAGATGGTGACATTTGATTGTGTGGACACATTAGATCGCCTATAAATATGAACAGCGCAATATCCAGCTCCACAACACATCAAGATGAAGATGATCATTGTGCTTCTTCTCGCAGCTCTAACAATTTCCAGCTGGGCATCCAACAATTCTATGTCTCTCGAAGCAATGAAAAATAACAAGTTGCCTGAAAAAATGGAAAAAAATGGTAAGCATGTCCTCTACAGTATATGTTTATTCTTTGTTGTCCTGGATGTTTAACAATTAGTTTAATCTTTTTATGTTCTACATGTCTATCATTATAGTCGTTTCTGAGGGACACAAAACCTATAAATGAGTGAGGGAAAATAGAGAAAGAAAAAACTTATTAGTCAGTCTACAAACAAATAAAACAAAAAGACTTGTAGAAATCTGGTCCATTTGCTCCTGGTACTCTACAATTTCCTCTCAATTTTTTGAATGGTAAATGAGAGGTGGGGGTGCACCTAGCCCTTAGAAACGGTGCCCCCACACACCCTATAGAGTGATAGAGAACAGATAGCAAAGAAAAAAACAATATCATTTTTATATTCACATGTTATAGAAATCTGTTTAATACAAGTACAGTACAGTGCAGCCATCTTTATTTTGACTTTTAGCGCATTAGATACACATTGTCAAGAAACTTTAACAGGTTCTCGACCGCTGGCTGTGTATTTACGGCCAGCGGTCAGGGTCCTTAAAACCCGCGCCATAGACTTTTTACGGCGCGGGTTTTAACTTGCTGCCCGAGCGATCGGGCAGTTGAATGTCGGATCTCCGACTGTCAGTGACTGCCGGGGACCCTGAGGAGAGGATAGAAGCAGCTTTCGCTCAGTGAGCGCTGTGTATAGGAATAGAGGCAGCTGCCACGCCAATGTCTCTATTGGTACCAGTGATCATGTGACTGGTCACCTGATCACCGGGTGCCGTTAGTGGCAGACTGCTGCTGGGTCTAACTAGACCCAGCACAGCCCTATTAGTGAGCTGCTGTGTAGCCCCAGTTACAGTGGAAAAACATGGTGTAAAAGAAAGAAAAAATATATAAAAGTCCCCCAAAGGTCTTTTTTGACCCTTGAGGGACAGAGCATAATAATAAAAAAATAAAAGTAAAGTAAAGCGCAAAAAAATGAATAATAAATACATATAAAATACCCACCCTAAAGAAAACGTTCCCCCCGCCAATCATTGTCGTAACGCTAGCCCGGACCCAATTACCCTAATATAGACATGTAATATATTAAAATTTACAGTAGACAATGACGATCACAAATAAAAGGTCTATTTTAGGATAAAACTATGTTATTACCCAAAAAAAAATAGCTGAAAAGTAAAAAAGCTTATTTTTTTACTATTATTTTCAAACGTTAAGACTAAAAATTCTAAAATAGCAAAAAGGATGGATATAAAAATGATAAAAAAGTAAACCTGCATTGTCTACGGAAAAAACATCGCAAACATCACGTTGCTAGCCCAACAAATAAAAAAGTTATAGCTGTTTAACCCGTTAGTGACCGCCCCATAGTGTTTTTATGGCGGCCACTAACGGGCTTTATTCCGATACAATAGCCTTTTAACGGCGCTGCATCAGAATAAATAAACAGAGCAAGGAGCCTTTAAATCCCCCTGCTTTCAGCTGCCAGCTGAGGGCTGGGGGCATCCCTGCTTAAACGGGTGAGATCGATATTAGTATAGCGAGCGCCGCAGCTGAGTGGTTTTGGAGAGAGGGAAGGAGCTCCCTCTCATCCCCCTGACACGAGGCAATAAGATTTAAACACACCCACTTCGACTTTTGCAAGCCTCATTTGCATAAATACAAAAATGGTCATAACTTGGCCAAAAAGGCTCGTTTTTTAAAAATAAAAACGTTACTGTAATCTACATTGCAGCGCCTATCTGCTGCAATAGCAGATAGGGGCTGCAAAATGTGGTGACAAAAAAAAAAAAAGAAAAACCCACTTTTCCCCCTAACAAACTGCTTTATTATTAACAAACAAAATAAAGTAAAAAAGTTACACATATTTGGTATCGCCGTGTCCATAACGACCCCAACTATAAACTTATTACATCATTTAACCCGCACGGTGAACATCATAAAAAATAAAATAAAAAAACATGCAAAAATTGCTGTTTTCTTTGAATCCAGCCTTAAAAAAATTTTGATAAAAAGTGATCAAAAAATCGCATCTACTCCAAAATGGTACAATAAAAACGACAAGTCGTCCTGCAAAGAAAAAGCCCTCATACAACCGCATCGGCGAAAAAATAAAAGTTATGGCTCTTCAAATATGGAGACACAAAAACAAATAATGTTTGAAAAAGAAGTGTTTTCACTGTGTAAAAGTAGTAAAACATACAAAAACTATACAAATTTGGTATCGTTGCAATCGCAACAACCCGCTGAATAAAGTTATTGTGTTATTTATACCACACGGTAAACGGCGTAGATTTAGGACGCAAAAAAGTGTGGCGAAATTGCAGGTTTTTTTTCTATTCCCCCCAAAAAAAGTTAATAAAAGTGAATTAATAAATTCTATGTACCCCAAAATGGTGCTATTAAAAATTACAACTTGTCCTGCAAAAAACAAGAAAGTTATAGCTCTTTGAATGAGATGATGGAAAAACGTAAAAAATGGCTTGGTCATTAAAGAGGCTCTGTCACCACATTATAAGTACATACTTATAATGTGGTGACAGAGCCTCTTTAATTTTCTTAAATAGGCTGGTCATTAAGCGGTTAACAAACGAGTGCTTAAAAAGGGCTAAACGGTGTCTGGTCCAGAAGACTCAAAATAGACCGGTCCTGAATTGGTTAACTTGACTTTTTCAATGGCTTTTTAATAGCTTTTGTTGTATGGTATCCTGCTTCAGCAAGTTATAAGAGTCAAGATAAACTTGGCTACATCTGTATATAGGATTTATAAAAATCCTGACCACATGCTGCATAAAATCTGCAGTGTATACATGCAGATAAATGACAAACCTATCTGCCTGCACTCGCTATATTACACTTATTTATTAAAGTTTTATTTGTGCACATTCAGAATTACAGGAATGAAAATTCACTGTGTGCACTAGAAGAAATACAGCAATAAATATGGTACCAGAACCAAGCGCAACACACACACATATATATATATATATATATATATATATATATATATATATATATATATATATACAGCACCGGAACTAATCTCAGTACATAAATACAGCACCAGAACCAAACTTAGTACATGAATACAGTATTAGGACCAAGCTCCGTTCATATACACAGCAACAAAACCAAACTTAGTACGTAAAAACAGCACCAGAACCAAGCTCAGTACGTATACAGCACCAGAACCAAACACAGTACATAAATACAGCACCAGAACAAAGCACAGTACATATATACAGCACCAACACCAAGCTCAGTGTAACGTCCACGGACCGCTGTTCCTACTCACTCCTCAGCGGCCGCGGCCATGGATCTGTGAGTGCTGGCCGGCATCTCCTTCCTACGAGACGCCAGCACTCACTTCAACTCCGCTTGGCTGTGTCCCGTAGGGTGTGCGCGCATGCTCGTGCCCGGCCTTAAAGGGCCAGCGCATGCGCATGAATTATATTACAATTTAGCCCTAATCACTCTGGACTATAAAAGGGGCCCTGCCCTTTCACTCCCTGCCTGAGCATTGTTTGTAATTCCCATGTTAGTCTTAGAAAATGGTCCCTCAGTGTCTTCCTGTTCTCAAGTGTTCCCGTGCTCTACTACCTGTTCCTGTATCCTGTGCTGTGTTGGTTCCTAGTCCTATCGAGTGTTGGAATCGTGTTCTGTCATCGGTCATGCCTGCTATCGTACTTCCTATGCTTCCTGCCGCTACCTCCTCGCTATGATGGAGACACGAGGGCCTGCAGGGGATTTCTGAACCAGTGCAAGATCCACTTCAGACTACATGCAAAGGCCTTCTGCTCTGATGACACAAGGATCGCCTTCATAATCTCTCTCCTTACTGGCAAGGCTCTGGCATGGGGCGAACCCCATTTGGGAACGTCAGGGACCAGAGACTCGTGACTTGCATTGGTTTTTTACAGACTTTCCGTTCTATATTTGAGGAACCTGGGAGAGTTTCTTCTGCTGCTGCATCCTTGCTGACCCTACACCAGGGAGACATCTCCTTGGGTGAGTTTGCCGTTCTGTTCCGTACCCTGGCTGCAGAACTAACCTGGAATAACAAGGCCTTGGTGGCTACATTCTGGCAGGGACTGTTTGCTGGGATTAAAGACGAGCATGCCGCTCGCGATCTGCCACCTACTCTGGATGATCTCATTCAACTAGCCACCCGGATTGGCATTACGATCCGGGAGCGATCCCAAGAGGTTCTTCGGGAGAGAAGATTTCCGAGACTAGCTCCTACTTTCCAGCAATCCCTTCTGTCCTCATCAGTCGTCCCACCAGA
This sequence comes from Rhinoderma darwinii, assembly GCF_050947455.1. NCBI lineage: Eukaryota > Metazoa > Chordata > Amphibia > Anura > Rhinodermatidae > Rhinoderma > Rhinoderma darwinii. The sequence goes on from NC_134699.1 coordinate 19,521,400, forward strand.
GGAGCCTATGCAGGTGGACCGGGTCAAATTGACTACCCAGGAGAAAGAACGCAGACGCACTTCAGGACTTTGTCTTGTTTGCGGCCTCGGAGGCCATGTTGTGCATTTGTGCCCACAGAGGCCAAAAATACCCCAGTGCCTAGGATTGGTGCGAGAGACAACCCTAGGCGGAACGGAACAAAATAAAATATTCTCTTCCAAACTGACCATTCGGGTGACCATAGTGTTCGGCGAGAAGACGCACTGGGTCTCTGCCTATCTGGACTCAGGATCCGCGGCAAATTTAATCTAGCAAGACCTAGTGGATGAATTTCAGTTGCCCACTGTTCCTCTGGAGATGTCTTTGGCTGTAGCCTCGGACCAATCGTGTCTGAAACCAAGCCACTGAAGCTCCAAGTTGGAGTCCTTGATACTGAACTGATTACCTTCCTTGTCTTGCCTAAAGCCATCAATCCGGTTCTACTGGGCCTTCCTTGGCTCCGGTTGCATGCTCCAGTTCTGGATTGGAATTCCGGAGAAGTTCAAAAATGGAGTCCCAAATGTCCCCACCGCTGCCTGTTACTGATCGATCCCGTCCAGCCTCCTTTGCCTCAGTCATTAGCGGGATTACCTACAAATTTTTCCTAATTTGCAGACGTCTTCAGCAAAAAGGAGGCTGAGATGCTTCCCCCACACCGGTTTTACGACTGTCCGATTGAGCAGGTTCCAAATGCGTTGACGGGTATATTCTCTCTCCTTGCCAGAGACTAAGTCCATCTCGGCCTATATCAAGGAGAATCAGGAGAGGATTTTCATACAAAAGTCTTCCTCCCCGGCTGGGGCCGGGTTCTTCTTTTTTAAGAAGAAAGATCTCTTCGACCCTGCATTGACCACCGTGGTCTCAACCCGATCACGGTCAAGAACAAATACCCATTGCCACTAATATCCGAACTGTTTGACAGTATACAAGGAGCCAGGGTTTTCCTGAGACTGGACTTGCGTGGGGCTTGCAATTTGATCAGAATCCATCAAGGTTATGAGTGGAAGACGGCATTCAACTCTCGACAAAAATATGGTTGTCACAGCACCGGAGAAAGATGTAAAAATACTGGGTGCAGGCCTCAGAGGCACCCAATCCAAAGTCACACAGCAGGTATCCACAGACAAAATAGAGACGAGGCAACACTTACAAAATACATAGGGATTTATTCACCCACCAGTGCAATGTTTCAGTCCAATCGGACCTTTCTCAACCATTCAACACTCGAGGCGGTCACTACGAATACCTGGTGATGCCCTTCGGTCTATGTAACGCACCCGCGGTCTTGCAGGAATTCGTCAATGATATCTTCCGAGATCTCCTCTATTTCTGTGTTGTGGTCTATCTCGATGATATTTTGATTTTCTCTCCAGATCCGACGACTCACCTGAGGCATGTCCGTCAAGTTCTACTACGATTAAGGGAGAATCGTCTATATGCCAAGCTGGATAAGTGAGTCTTTTAAAAAAAATGTTCTGCCCTTCCTGGGTACATCATCTCGGATCAAGGTCTCAAGATGGATCCTAAGAAAGTAAGGTCCGTCCTAGAATGGCCACGTCCTCAGGGCCTGCGATCCATACAGCGTTTTTTGGGATTCACCAACTTCTACAGGCAGTTTATCCCAAGTTTCTCATCACTGACGGCTCCCACCTCTACCTTACCAAGAAGGGAGTGAACGCCAAAGTGTGGACTCCAGGGGCAGAATCTGCATCTAATAGCCTCAAGAGTGCCCCAATCCTCCATCAGCCTGACATCTCGCTACAGTTCTCGTTGGAGGTGGACGCTTCCTCTGTTGGTGCACGTGCACTTCTGTTCCAGAAAATCTTCAAAGGAAAGGCAGTGGTGTGTGGCTATTACTCATTTCCTCCGCTGAGCGCAATTACTCTATTGGGAATCGGGAGTTATTAGCCATCAAATTGGATCTGGAGTGGAGACATCTGCTAGAGGGCGCAGCTCATCACATCCTGATATACATCGACCACAAGAGCCTCACTTATCTCCTGTCGGCTCAATGGCTAAACCCCCGTCAAGCCAGGTGGTCGCTGTTCTTCACCCGGTTCCAATTTGGGCTCCACTACTGTCCTGCTGACAAAAATGTGAGGGCCGATGCCCAATCCAGGTCGTTTGAAACAGAGGACATTGTGAAGTCCCCACAATGTATCATAGACCTGTCCTGCATTATTACGGCTAATCTTCTGCAAGTTAGAGACATCCCTCCGGGGAGGAGTTTTGTACAGTTGGCAGACCGGAGGAAAATCCTTTGCTGGGGACACTGCTCCAAACTGGCTGGACACGCGGGTGTTCGTAAGACCCAAGACCTGATAACTCGTCATTTCTGGTGGCCCACGCTGCCCAAGTATGTTGTGGACTTTGTCTCTTCCTGCACTGTTTGTGCTTCTATCATGGTTACTCACTCCAAGCCTGCCAGTCTGCTCCAACCTCTGCCTGTGCCCAACGCCCCCTGGCAGCATATTGCAATGGACTTTGTCACTGACCTTCCTCCCTCAGTGGGATGCAATACGGTCTGGGTGGTAGTGGATTGGTTCTCCAAGATGGCTCATTTTGTTCCACTGACTGGCCTACCTTCTGCTCCTCGACTGGCACATCTTCCACTTGCATGGCTTGCCCCTTCACATCGTGTCTGGAGACTCTCTGTAAACTCCTGGATGTGAAATTGGACTTTCCCTCAGCCTACCGTCCCCAGTCCAATGGTCAAGTCGAGAGGATTAACCAGATCATGGGGAATTATCTCCGCTACTTCATCTCCATGCAGCATGATGACTGAGTACAGCTTCTTCCATGGGCTGGGTTCTCTTACAACAATCACACAAGCGAGTCCACCACTTCCACACCATTCTACATTGTGTATGGTCAACATCCTAGAATCTCTCTTCTTATGTTTGCTACATCTCAGGTACCCACTGCTGACTCTGCATTTGGGGACTTTCTGCAAATCTGGCAACAGACCAGGTCTCTATTCTGCTAGCAGTTGATCGCATGAAGCGAAAAGCGGATATAAAAAAAGGGAGCTGCCTCAGTATCTTCCAGGTACCAAAGTCTGGCTGTCTTCACTGAATATCCGTTTAAAGGTGCCTTCACATAAGTTTGCTCCAAGGTTCCTCGGACCCTTTGAGATACAACAACAGATAAACCCTGTCTCCTATAAGCTTCGGCTGCCTCCTACCCTCAGAATCCCCAACTCCTTTCATGTGTCCCTCCTGAAACGGGTGGTCCTGAACTGCAACAGTAAGACTCCTAGCCCCGCAGTTGCTCCCAGAGGTTCATCTGATGTGTTTGAGGTGAGGGAGATCCTGGACTGCAAGAGGGTAAGAGGAAGGACTTTCTATTTGGTGGACTGGAGAGGGTTTGGTCCTGAGGAGAGGTCCTGGGAGCCAGAAGGGAACCTTAATGCCCCTACCCTTATTAAGAAATTTTTCTCTCGCTCTGGTCCCAAGAAGAGGGGGCTTAAGAGAGGGGATACTGTAGCGTCCACAGCCGTGGAGCGTCGTTCCTACTCACCCCTCGTGGGCCGCAGCCATGGATCTGTTAGTGCTGGCCGGCATCTCCTTCCTAGGAGATACCAGCACTCACTTCCGCTTTGCTATGTCCCGTAGGGTGCACGCACGCGCTCGTGCCCGGCCTTAAAGGGCCAGCGTGCACACATGAATTATATTATAATCTGGCCCTAATCACTCTGGACTATAAAAGCTGCCATTTCACTCCCTGCTTGAGTGTTGTGTGTAATTCCCATGTTAGTCTTAGCAAATGGTTCCTCTGTGTTTTCCTCTTCCCAAGTGTTCCTGTGCCCTACTACCTGTTCCTGTATCCTGTGCTGTGTTGGTTCCTAGTCCTATCGAGTGTTGGGGTCGTGTTCTTTCATCGGTCACGCCTGCTATCGTACACCATGTCTGGTGTCATCTGCCACGCCTGATACCCTCCTGATACGTGTGGCATCCTCTGCTGTCTGAAGTTCCATCCGTGCCTAGCCACTACGACTGTCTGGTCTATTCAGGTACCCTTGTGCTGGACTTTGTATTGATTGGGCACTCTGTTGTTTGGCCAGCTGCCTCCCTGCTACAGCGGTGCAGACTAGTGGGTCCACATACCCACAGATCGTGACACTCAGTACATACATACAGCAACAGAACCAAGCTCATTGCATATATACAGCACCAGAACAAAGCTCAATACATATATACAGTATTATAACCAAGGTCAGTACATAAATACAGTACCAGTACCAAGCTAAGGAATTATATACAGCACCAGAACAAAGCTCAGTACATAAATACAGTAACAGTATGAAGATCAGTACTTATATACAGCAGCAGAACATGCTCAGTACATATATACAGCACCAGAACCACTGATACATATATACAGCACCACATCAAAGCTCAGTACATAAATACAGCACCAGAACAAAGCTCATTACATATATACAGCGCTAGAACAAAGCTCAGTACATATATACAGCACCAGAACGAAGCTCAGTACATATATACAATGCCAGTTCCAAGCTCAGTACATAAATACACTTTTGTATTGTGTGGACACATTAGATCGGCTATAAATATGAACAGCGCAGTATCCAGCTCCACAACACATCAAGATAAAGACCTTTATTGTGCTTCTACTCGCAGCTCTAACAAAGTCCAGACTGAAATCGATCCAGTGTATGTTACTCACAGCAATGAAAAGAAACCATGTGAGGGAAGACTTGGCGTCATATCGTAAGCATGTTCTCTACAGTATATGTTTTTTCTTTGTACTCCTGTTTTACAATTTGTTTAATCTTTTTATGTTCTACATGTCTATTATTATAGTATTTTCTGAGGGACACAAAACCTATAAATGAATGAGGGGAAAAAACAGAACTAAAACACTTATTAGTTAAAGTCCTCTTACACGTTCCGTCCTTTGCCGTGTAAACGAGCGCCGATCAACGAGACAGCTCATTGATCGGCGCTCGTTTGCTCCTTTCACAAGGAGCTAGTATAAGGATGAGCACTCCTTACTCCGATTGCTCGTCTCCAATCATTTCTATCATGTCGGCAGCACCTCTCCCTGTTTACACAGGGAGATGTGCTGTCGACAACAATAATATATAACTTTTTTAAAACAATATGATCAGTAGATGAACGAGCGCTTACTCGTTCATCTGCTAATCGGTTATTATCTGAAACGAGCGTTCTATGATCGCTTGCCCAATATTTGGCCAGTGCAAAAGGGCCTTAAGTGTACAAATAGTTAAAACATAAAACTTGTAGAAGTCTGGTCCATTCTGGTTTTCTCCAATTTCCTCTCAATTGTGACTGGAGAATGAGACGTGTTCGAGGCTGGTCTTATTACCAGTACCAATGAAAGAGTTGGGGAGACACATGGAAGCCTAAGCCCCCGCTCCCAACAGTTATTCTTCTGTAGCGGCGGACAGATGACAAAATGGACCACAATCACTAGTAGCTATCTATTATATATTATACACAAGATAATGGCGACAGCACTCTGCGAACACCAATGCCACCTAAAACACTATATATAAATAAATATGAATTGCCGCTGAATCTACTTACACTAGTGACGTTTTTAGCGCTCATTTTAATCAAATTGTGTGAGCCCACCTTCCAAGATAAGATGACCTTCCTTATAAGGTGGTCCCTAAGCTACAGTGAAGGAAATAAGTATTTGATCCCTTGCTGATTTTGTAAGTTTGCCCACTGTCAAAGACATGAACAGTCTAGAATTTTTAGGCTAGGTTAATTTTACCAGTGAGAGATAGATTATATAAAAAAAAAAAACAGAAAATCACATTTTCTAAATTATATATATTTATTTGCATTGTGCACAGAGAAATAAGTATTTGATCCCTTTGGCAAACAAGACTTAATACTTGGTGGCAAAACCCTTGTTGGCAAGCACAGCAGTCAGACTTTTTTGTAGTTGATAATGAGGTTTGCACACATGTTAGATGGAATTTTGGCCCACTCCTCTTTGCAGATCATCTGTAAATCATTAAGATTTCGAGGCTGTCGCTTGGCAACTCGGATCTTCAGCTGCCTCCATAAGTTTTCGATGGGATTAAGGTCTGGAGACTGGCTAGGCCACTCCATGACCTTAATGTGCTTCTTTTTGAGCCACTCCTTTGTTGCCTTGGCTGTATGTTTCGGGTCATTGTCGTGCTGGAAGACCCAGCCACGAGCCATTTTTAATGTCCTGGTGGAGGGAAGGAGGTTGTCAGTCAGGATTTGACAGTACATGGCTCCATCCATTCTCCCATTGATGCAGTGAAGTAGTCCTGTGCCCTTAGCAGAGAAACACCCCCAAAACATAATGTTTCCACCTCCATGCTTGACAGTGGGGATGGTGTTCTTTAGGTCATAGGCAGCATTTCTCTTCCTCCAAACACGGCGAGTTGAGTTAATGCCAAAGAACTCAATTTTAGTCTCATCTGATCACAGCACCTTCTCCCAATCACTCTCAGAATCATCCAGATGTACATTTGCAAACTTCAGACGGGCCTGTACATGTGCCTTCTTGAGCAGGGGGACCTTGCGGGCACTGCAGGATTTTAATCCATTACGGCGTAATGTGTTACCAATGGTTTTCTTGGTGACTGTGGTCCCAGCTGCCTTGAGATCATTAACAAGTTCCCCCCGTGTAGTTTTCGGCTGAGCTATCACCTTCCTCAGGATCAAGGATACCCCACGAGGTGAGATTTTGCATGGAGCCCCAGATCGATGTCGATTGACAGTCATTTTGTATGTCTTCCATTTTCTTACTATTGCACCAACAGTTGTCTCCTTCTCACCCAGCGTCTTACTTATGGTTTTGTAGCCCATTCCAGCCTTGTGCAGGTCTATGATCTTGTCCCTGACAGCCTTAGAAAGCTCTTTGGTCTTGCCCATGTTGTAGAGGTTAGAGTCAGACTGATTAATTGAGTCTGTGGACAGGAGTCTTTTATACAGGTGACCATGTAAGACAGCTGTCTTTAATGCAGGCACCAAGTTGATTTGGAGCGTGTAACTGGTCTGGAGGAGGCTGAACTCTTAATGGTTGGTAGGGGATCAAATACTTATTTCTCTGTGCACAATGCAAATAAATATATATATAATTTTGACTATGTGATTTTCTTTTTTTTTTTTAATATAATCTATCTCTCACTGGTAAAATTAACCTAGCCTAAAAATTCTAGACTGTTCATGTCTTTGACAGTGGGCAAACTTACAAAATCAGCAAGGGATCAAATACTTATTTCCTTCACTGTATATGACATAAATTAATTAATAAGTTAATTAAACATTCGGTGTGACGCTTGTCCGTGACTTTCTTTGTGAAGATGATCCATTTGAGGTGCATACAAGGCTACTAAACACCAGCTTGGGGGGTGTACATAGGAGAGACCACGGCTACTAAACACCAGCTGGGGGCATTGCACACAGGCAAAAGAGAGTGACTACTGAACAACACTTCAAGGGGTGGTTCACTTAGGAGAGACCACGGCTACTAAACACTAGCTTGGGGGGTGCACATAAGAGAGAGAGAGAGCTGCTAACTTTTTCGTTTACAGAGCGGTTACTGAACTGCTTGTGGCACTGATCACCAGGATAGTGCTTGCCAAGGGCTCAGCTGCGATAAACAAAATGAAGCACTGCTCTCTTTCGTGGTCACCAATGCCACCAAGCACATAATGAAGCGCTGCTCTCTCTCCCTGTGTTCAGCGCCTCTAAGTACACAATGGCGGTGGACACCGGGAGAGGGAATTGTGCCAGCAAGCCATGTCCGGCGTGCTGTCTGTGGCACTGGTGCCATAGGTTGCTGACCCCAGATCTATGTCATATCTATCAGACAAAATGCACCACTATTACTAGTTTCTATCTATATTATAGTTAAAAATTCCATATATTTCAGAACTATCAATCTATCTAGTCAAGTTCATATCTATCTACTGTATCTATCTAATATTTATCTATCTATCTATCTATCTATCTCATATCTATCTATCTATCTCACATCTATCTATCTATCTCATATCTATCTATCTCATATCTATCTATCTATCTCACATCTATCTATCTATCTATCTATCTATCAATCTCATATCTATCTATCTATCTATCTATCTATCTATCTATCTATCTAATTATCTCATATCTATCTATCTATCTATCTATCTATCTATCTATCTATCTATCTATCTATCTATCTATCTATCTATCTCATATCTATCTATCTCATATCTATCTATCTCATATCTATCTCATATTTATCTATCTATCTATCTATCTATCTATCTATCTATCTATCTATCTATCTATCTATCTATCTATCTATCTATCTATCTATCTCCACCTTTAACATCAGTGTTGCTTATTATAATGTGTTGTTTTTTTTACTCTAAAAGGCTATATCCTTGTTTCTTCCTCTATTCTTTAGTCATGTGCAAAGCTCATAAAGAAAGTGGATTCAATATAGATTTTCAAAAAAAGGAAGATCACCACGGTTTCTTCCAGTTCAACTCTTACGTATGGTGTCAAGACCCTAACCACAGATCCATGAATATTTGCAATATGTCATGTTCAGGTAGCATTCATCTTCATACTTTGACTGTCCAATATGTCTACAAACGTTCTGTATTTCCTTAAAAACACTTGTTCTTGTTTAAAATGGTGGTCAGTAGTGGTACTGCAAGAACAATAACCTGGACATATACATCTGTCTTATAATATTGTTTTCCTTTGTTTAGCTTTACATGACGACAACTTCGATGATGATGTCAAATGTGCCGTCTACAGTACAAACCTAAAGGCAGATTTAATTGGGTAGGTTTTATCTATTTGACAGGATGGTGGGGACCTTATGTATATTGTATATATGACTCTTAACATCTCACAATAAGGGGTTTTGTCATTAAGATGCATTGATGTTAATTGTTAACTGCTGCCTATAATATAAAACACTTCATGAAATGTTCTACTTTTATGATATCTCAATTATACACGCCATAAAAGTGTAGTCATTGGGAAACCAAGGTCTGAGACCCCCACCGATCTCGAGAAGCAGCTTTCAATATCTCCAATTTGTGGGGACATCCACCATGTTTTTAGGTTATGCGGAACTTGGATATAATGTTGTTGTTGCAATAATGTGGCCCATTTTCATAGTCTAGTTCAGGGGTCAGTAACCTTCAGCACTCCAGCTGTTGTAAAACTACAATTCCCAGCATGCCCTGACAGCCTTTGGCTGAAAAAATAAAGCCTGTCGGTGCATGCTGGGAGTTGTAGCTTTACAACAGCTGGAGTGCTGAAGGTTGCTGACCCCTGGTCTAGTTTAACAAATTACTTACCTGTCATGAAAAATTTATTACGTTTTTTACTTTTATTTTTCCTCCCCGCCTTCAAAAAGCCATAACTTTTTTATTTTTCTGTCATTTATGCAATTAGGGATATATAGAATTTCTAGTTTTTATATGTTTTACCACTTTTACAAAGAAACAACTACCGTATTTTTTGGACTATAAGACGTTGTTTTTAGCAAGAATAAATCTTGCTAAAACGTCCCTGCGTCTTATAGTCGACAGTCAAGGGACCCGGCATTTCCGGGCCCCCTGACCACTTCTTACTTAACCCCTTTCCGACCCATTGTGTGCCGGCACATCATGGAGCAGGGAGGGGATGGTGTTTGGAGAGGGTTTACGCGCTGAGCCCGCTCCATACACTGCAGGTGTCTGCTGTGTTTTACAGCTGACACACTGCTCTAACGGGCAGGGATAGCAATGGCGCAGTTCCTCGCCGTTTAACTAGTTCATCCACCTCCTGGACCCGTACCTATCTCTATAACGGGGCCCCCTAAACCACTTTCTAGCTTACTCGCTCTGCTGTCTCCTGGCCACTTCCTGGTTAGGTGGTCGGGAGTTACGGAAACAGTCGAGTGCTGCTCGCTGAGCTACGCTGTTTCCGTAACTCCCATAGACGTGAATGGGAGTTACGTTAACAGCGTAGCAAGGTGAACTCGGTAGCTCCGAAAACAGCGTAGATCGTCGAGTTACAGAAACAGCGTAACTCGCTGAGCTACGCTGTTTTCGTAACTCCCCTAGAACTGAATAATAGTTACGGAAACAGCGCAGCATGCTACTCTACTTCTGTAACAGCCATTCACTACTATGGGAGTTACGGAAACAGCGTAGCTGAACGAGTTTCGCTGTTTCCGTAACGAATCCATGTATTGCAGTGTATTGTACCAGCGATCTAACGATCGCTGGTTCAAGTCCCCAGGGTAACTAATAAAATGTGTAAAAAAAAAAGTTAGATACATTTTCAGGAGTGTAAAAAAATATTAAAAAGTTAAAAAAAGCCCTTTTCCAATTTGTCCCCAAAGCACAATGTAAAAAATTTAAATATGACATTTTTTCCTATTTTCTAAAACCTGGATGCGTCTTATAGTCCGAAAAATATGCTATTTGTTAAAAAAAAAATATTTGTTTTGTGTCACCACATTTTGAGAGACATAACTTTTTTTTATGCGTTCGTTCATTGAGCGTTATGTGGGCCATGTTTTGCGGGGCGAGCTGTAGTGTTTATTGTTACCATTTTGATGTACATGTGACTTTTTGATCACTTTTAATCCTTTTTATTTGGGGAGCTGAGGTGACCAAAAGCATCAATTTAAAGGGAGTCTGTCACCAGAATGTCCGTATTAAACTAGTAACAGTTTATTGTAGGACGAGACTAACCTGTTTCTAGCGTTTGTTTAAAATTTCTGCTTACTGCCTCCTTTGTAGGGAAATACGTTTTATTAAGTTTATACTAACGAGCATTTAGGTGCAACAAGGGTGTCACCGATGCACCTAAAGGCTCCTGCACGCTCCCCGAGTTCAACTGTTAATACCATATCTACTATTAATGTTAAAGGCTTTAAACACCTTTGAAAACTTTTTCGTTTTTATTTTAATAAAAATGTCTATCAGTTTGTTTGGTGCAACTTTCTAATTACTTTGCATTAAAAATTATTTTTACTTTTTGAGATACAGCTGCTTTGTATCCTGTATACAGAGAAGCTATATCTAGCTCTGAAACCTGTATCCGTCAGGTCAGCAGCACTGACGGGTTCAGGATCAGCGGGTCCTATGTGTCTCTGACACGCAGGATCGAGTTGTTACTGATCACATCTGAGATCATAACTTAGATGTGATCGATAACAAGTGGATCAAGTGTGTCAGAGACCTGCTGACACTGAAACCGTCAGTGCCACTGACCCGCCGGATTCATAAAGGATATAAAGCAACTGTATCTCAAGAAGAAAAAATAATTTTTAATAAAAAGTTGCATCAAACACACTGATACACATCTTCTATTAAAATAAAAACAAAAAGGTTTTCAAAGGTGTACATAGCCTTTGACATTAATAGTAGATATTGTATTAACAGTTTATTTGAAAAATTTACATATTCATAGGGGTAATTTAAAGCTATTTTTTTTTATAAAATTTGGAATCCTTGGATTAATCAAATAGATAAGGATTATTTTAAGATTATGTTAGAATATGAGGTAGACTAGTAATGGCTTATTGGATATGGAGCGATGCCGCGTTGAGATATTTATATGTGTGAATAGCGTTACTTATTTTCTTTTCCCTTTTTTCTCTTTTTTTAAATTTCGTCTCTCTTTTCTCTGCTCTGATTTGTTCCCGATTGCTGCTGCCATTTGCGTTGAGGGTAGGTTTGGGTGAGTAAATGAGTTAGTTGTTTTATGTATAGTATCGTTTTTTCTTTAGTTTTTCGGTTTTCCTTGTTTAAATTTTGCTATATTACTGTACAAATGTACGATTGTGTTTTACATCCTTAAGAAAAAAATGCAAATTTTTTTAATTAAATTAAAAATTACATTAAAAGTAGATATTGTAAAAAGCATTGTAAATAGAGAGAAGGCAGCTAAGGATTTGAGATAGACGTACATTAGGAAACATTTGTTTTTCCCATAGAAATAGTATTCAATAAGGCATCGCCTATAAAAAAAAAAAGGGCGATATATAAATAATTATTGAAATTAACAAGCTGGGTACCACAAGCAAGAAACAAATCCAGCTCACTAGGAGTACTGAAAAGTATAAATTAGTAGCAACTAGTGATCGGTCTTGGTAGATATAATTGCCTTTGTAAAATTAGGCCATGAGGGGTAAAAATTATGCATGGACCGAGCGCCCGTAGGAGACATAGAGCCGAGAAGTCACTCGTAGAGAATTTTCTTGATTCATTTGTAAAGTCCTTCATCAAACTATTCCTTGTCCAGGGTTGATGGTTTATTTTTCCAAGAAAGAGTTAGTATCTTCATCCACAGGAGCTAGCGATCATTTTTGTACCTTAGTTAGTGATCATACCTCTAAACCTGAGGTTGTTGCATGTTCAGTGGTCTTCTAGGTGCACCATTTTAATTTCAAAGCGGTGAGACATTGTGGGCATCACCCAACCTAGCTGTGTGGGATATAAATGAGGTTGAGCTGCAATACCACACACAGCCTGTGCACAAGAATGGCGCTGTTTTTCTTATTTTATCCAATTTTTTTAGTCACTTAGATATTTTGATGATGTTATTTTTCTTCTTTATTACATAGGAACGAGAAAGTAGCATGTTCCCATAGACAAAGCACAGCATATCACAATTCATGTTTAACTGACCAAGACTAAATTATTCCCAAAGAAATCTTCTATCATCTATCCCTAGATGTTTACCTGAGTAACTTCATGCAAACTGATCAGATGATTTTGTTTACATCTATATGTGTCTTCTCTCTAAATCTCTGATTCAATTTAATGTTCATCTTCTGAAATTGTTTCCTAAACTGAAAATATTTCTTAATCTGTAAATCAATAAAGTCTGTTGAGCAATGAATATTTGTATTTGTCCATTGGTCACAGCTATGTACATACATAATATTACATGCCGGTCATACAGATGAATGGCTGACCATGCAGGACATGATCTGGGCTATTCTCCAACTGTAAACAGGGCTGCACTCATGGACTTCTTTACAGAAAGATGTTTCCATCTGGCAATGTCACGTGATCCTTCCTGGTGCGACATCCTAGAGGACACTGAGGAGGAGAAAGTGACCACATGGATCAGATTATTTACTGCCTAACTCAATGGCAACTCCATTGTTCAGTCATGACAACCCCTGTTCATATGTCCTATGGACAACATAGAGGTCCCCTTCCCTAAAAAGCAGCATGTCATCGTCTGGAAGAAGATTTAGAGTCCATTGGCTGAAACGATCATGCAGGAAGGTGATAATAGCAAAAGTAGTCAAGTAACTGTCCTTGTTCGGTAGGGACGTGGACAGGATCAATCAACATTTGGCACAGATCTATTTTAACAACATATAGCATGACCCCGAGACGTGGTCAGAAAACAATCTAAGTTTGCAACACAGATCAGCGGAATCCGGTTGTAACGTGAGGCAGAGATGTGGTCAGTAAATATTCCACATGGATATTATAGAGGGGGGGTCTTTCACTTGCGTGGAGCTGTGCTGTTTGTCACTTTTGATAGATAACCAGTTTTAAGCCTCCTACAGAGCTGTTTAATGACTGTGTTTCAACCTACATATGAAAATGATGATCATTATCACCTGTTTGATATAATTGGTTAATCCCACACCTGATTATAATCCTACAAAATTCATGACTGTGCGAGCGTACCTAGAAGAATTGATGCTGTTCTGAAGGCAAAGGATGGTCACACCAAATATTGATTTCATTTAGATTTCCCTTCTGTTCATTCACTTTGTATTTTGTTAATTGATCAAAAAAAAACTATTAACACTTTTGCACAGTATTGTATACTATCAGAGGTTTCTGTAAATGTGGATTTTTTAAGAGCTCAGTGCTGGGTACTATTTATATAGATGTATTATACAGGAAAGTTCTGTCCAGTTACTGGTTTTATATAGCGCTTCCTGTTGGTATGCAATCGAAGAAAGAAACTGCAGCACTCAAGATAATCCAAAGAATTGTATTTGATTTATTTACCAAGCATAAAAACACTTGCAACGTTTCAACCCATGAATTGGTCTTTATCATGCTTGATTGGACCTGGGATTCTTTGCTGCGTGCACCACCCATGTTTGGGGAGTTTTTCTTTCACACTGAAGATTTTTTGTGGCTCTTGCTGCTGTTTTCCTGAATGCCTCCTGTCCTGTTGATAGAAATCCTCTTCTTTCGCAAGGTGTTGATTGCAATAGATATGAATACTACGCACAATCCCAAAGAGTTGTCCAAAACTCCCTAACAATAAAAATATATACATAGCCGCTCAGATGACCAAGTGAGTCCACAAACACAAGTTCAACATCCTGTGAGTGTAAATCCTCTCTTTTTCCACCTTAAACGGAAGGTGTCACGAAATTATTTTTTTTTAGATAATATTGCTTTTAGTATGTCATTAAAATAAATTTTATTTATTTGTGTTTATGTGTTGTACTTTTTTCTTTCTTTTACTTCTCTATGGGGGCTGCCATTTTTTTTAAATCTCTGTATGTGTCGATTAACGACACATACAGACATGGAATACGGCACATACAGCCCCATAGTGAATGCGAACGGGAGCCATTCCATTCACTATAGCGTACGCCGTCTGTGTGGGAACAGCACATGCGCCGCTCCCACACGGACTAAAAGGTAGCTCTTTGGCAGAGCGACATCCGGCACCATTTTCATGTGGACCGGAAGCCGCGGCCGAACAGTAAGACGACGACTTCCGGTCGCGGCTTCCGGCACAATTGTTCAAGGCAGCGCAAACGCAAGGACTAGGAGCGGAGGCGGCAGCGGCGACGGCAGGAGCAGGTAATTTATGTTTGTGTATGTTCGTGTTATACTGTCTAATTACCACTGTATCTAATCCTCCTACACTGTGCATTCGTTCAAAAAATGGCGGCACACAGTGTAGGTGGTTTGAACATTCAACCCCCTCCTTTCTCCTGGCACTAGCCAGGATAAGGGAGGGGGGATTGTGTGAGGACACTAGAGCGAGTGTGTCTACTCCAAATTTGCAGCATAAAGCAATGAGGTTGCTTTACCACATGCCAATGCTGCAATTTTGGAAATTGCTCCCTCTAGTGACCAGTACATGGAAATGTTATAAATTAGAATCTAATTTATAATATTTCCTGACTTGTGAAAAAATTAAAACATTAAAACAATGTGTAATCACTTATATACTAACTGTTTATATACTAGCGACACATTCCCTTTAACCCCTTCCCGTTGTAAACAACATTCAGATTTTAATTTCCGTTTTTTCCACCCCACCTTCAAAAAGCCATAACTTTTTTATTTGTCCGTCTTTATAGTCCTATGAGGGCTTGATTTTTGCTGGACGAGTTGTCGTTTTTCGTAGCACCATTTATTGTCCCATATAATGTATTAGGAAATGGGCAAAAAATTATTTGTGGGGTAGAAAATGAAAAAAACAGCAATTTCTTCATTGTTTTTTGCGCTTCAATTTTACGGAATTCCCTGTGCAATTAAAACAACATGTTAACTTCATTCTGTGGGTCAATACGATTACGGCGATACCAAATATATATTATTCTTTTTATATTTTACTACTTTTACAAGTAAAAAACTAAGTGTAAAAAATTTAAATTTATTTTGTGTCGCCAAATTCTGAGAGCCATAAGTTTTTTTTATGTTTCCGTCAATTAAGTGGTATGAGGGCTTATTTTTTTGCGGGATAAGCTGTCGTTTTTAATTAGTTGAGAGACTCTAAAATAGTATGGAGATTGCTGAGAAAAAGCTTTGATTTATCCTATAGCTTGTCAGGGTTTTTGACCATTAGGGTATGTTCACACGGCCTATTTACGGACGTAATTCGGGCGTTTTTGCCCCGAATTACGTCCGAAAATAGCGCCTCAATAGCGCTGACAAACATCTGCCCATTGAAAGCAATGGGCAGACGTTTGTCTGTTCACACGAGGCGTAATGTACGCGCCACTGTCAAAAGACGGCGCGTAAATAGACGCCCGCGTCAAAGAAGTGACCTGTCACTTCTTTGGCCGTAATTGGAGCCGTTACTCATTGACTCCAATGAATAGCAGCGCCAATTACGTCCGTAATGGACGCGGCGTTCAAGCGCCTGCACATGCCGTTACGGCTGAAATTACGGGGATGTTTTCAGGCTGAAACATCCCCGTAATTTCAGCCGTTACGGACGCCCTCGTGTGAACATACCCTCAGGGAATATTTACAATCTAAAAGCTGTCAGAATAATATAGAATGGACAAAAAGATGGGATCAAAAAGGTATATGCAGAATCTCGGATTTGATGGATGAACAAAATAGAAAACATAAAACCTTTGGCCAAATAAAAGAACAATTTGGTCTTGAGCAAGGGTTTTTCTTGCAACACATTCAAATATGCCACGTAAAAAAAAAACACGGGGATTTCCAAAAAATTACTGGGTATCAAACAAAAAGAATTTGGAGATACGACGAGAGGTATGCAGGGGAGTCCATCGATTGCATTTATTAGAAAGAAAATCCCGGTTAAGGAGGATAGGAAAAGTATAAAAAGTATAATAAAAAATTTTAGATACACATATCTCGGAGGAAGAAGCAGAAGAACGTCTGGTAAAAGGATGGGCCCGGGTTAGGAGAGCAACGTCATCTGAAAATTTAAGAGAGATGCGGTGGAAGGTAGGGGCTGCCTTACGAAAAATATGTACCTAATTATACACGACAATGCCCGAAATGCAGGGAGATTAACGCAGGATTGATCCATTGTTTCTGGCTATGCCCGGCAATCAGAAGGTTGTGGGTTTCGGCAGAAAAATATATTAGCTATATACTAAATAGAGAGGTAAAACTAGACGGATGGGTGTGTTTGGTACAGTTTAACCCGGGTGAAAGAGATAACGATCCTTCTGATTTAATTCATTTGATGACACTTTCAGTGAAAAAAGTTATTCTATCAGAGTGGGTATCAATGCACGTTCCGTCATTTCTGCAGGTGAAGAGATTATGGAAGAAAATATTATATTATAAATTAAAAAGAGAGAACAATCCAGTTGGATGGAAAACAAAATAGGAGCCAATTGTTAATAGACTATTATCTAGAGCAGAGTTTAACTGGTTGCCGACACGGGACGAGTATGCTCGTCCTGAGCGGCGAGCACTTTGCGCATTAGGACGAGCATACTCGGCCTGTGTGACAGCCGTCCCTGCGCGCGTCTGTGCGCGCGATCGAGAGCGGGGCAACGGCTGTAATACACAGCCACGGCCCCGCTCTGACAGCGGAGAGGAGAGAAACTTCTCTCCGCCGTTAACCCTTTGAAAGCTGCAATGAAAGCTGATCGCGGCGTTCAAAGAGAGGGGACTGCACATTGATCGCGTCACAGAAAATAACTGTGACGCGATCAAAGCCCATAACTCGTATGGGCAGACGGCCCAGGGTCCAGTGAAGGACCCCAGGGCTGTCTGAACATATTTCCTGTTGTTAGGGCATATTGAGGTGCGCCCTAACAACTGCCTGTGTACGATCAGTAACAGGCTAATGTACTGGCATATACATTATAGTTACAAAATAAAAATAATAAATCCCTTTATGGGATTAAAAAAAAAAGTTTAATGAATGTAAAACAAAAATAATGGTAAATAAATAAATAAAAAGTAAATAAAATACACAGAAATACACATTTTTTATAATAAATCAACTTTTTAAAATATAAGTCCCAAAACATGAAATAATATAGACATATTTGGTATCGCCACGACCATAACAACCTGTACAACAAATGTATAACATTATTTCTGATGATCGGTGTATGGTGTAAAAAAAAAAATATTAAAACTGCTGCGCAACTGCTTTTTTTCTGCAATTTAATCTAATTAAAAATGTATAGAAATTAAACAATAATGTATTTGTACCAAAAAATGGTACGTACATAAAGTACAACTCGTCCCGCAAAAAACAAAGTCTCATACAACTACGTCGTACAAAAAATAAAAGCGTTATGAGCGTCGGGATGCAAAGAGGGAAATATAACAAAATTGTTCTGTCCTGAAGGCCAAAATTGGCCGTGTCCTTAAGGGGTTAAAGAGATGTACATAAATTTAAATAAAAAGGAAGGAAAGAGGAAGAGCACGAATAATGGGGGGAGGGGTTAAATAATGATATATTGCAATAGTTCAGACTTTTACGGATGTGGCGATACCAATTATGTTTATTTTTTTATTTCTTTACTATGCTCTAGGGGGGAAATGGTTAAAGGTTTTTTTTTGGACTTTTAATTTAATAAAAATTTTTACATAAAAAAAGTACTTTATTTTACTAACTTTTACTTTTTTTATTAGTCCCCCTAGGAGACTTCAACAAGCGATCGCTTGCACGATATATTGCAATACCAATGTATTACAGTATATCCTCTTTCTGACAGGCTTCTATTAAAGTGTCTTTGTCCCCACATTATAAGTGCCCTGTCTCCTACATTGATTGGCGCTATAATGTAGGTAACGGCAGTGTTTTGTATTTAGAAAAACGATCAATTTTCACCAAGTTATGAGCGATTTTAGCTTTATGCTAATTAGTTTCTTAATGCCCAACTGGGCGTGTTTTACTTTTTGACCAAGTGGGCGTTGTACAGAGGAGCGTATGACGCTGACCAATCAGTGACCAATCAGCGTCATACACTTCTCCCCATTCATTCCATTTGTACTCAGCACAGCGTGATATGTCACTTACACCCACATTAACGTTACAGAAGTGTAACGAGCTCAGTGAGTCAATCACCCGGAGACCAAATTCTCAAAAGGAAATACTCCAATTTATTATCATATAAAGCGTATATTTATAAGACACATAGAACAAAGAGCATGACTCATAGGAGGAAGTCTGCAAAGGGAGAATCCCTCCCTCTGACCTTGAAAAGTACAGAAGAGAGTGAATTCCCTTGTACTAAGCACGTGATCACTAAATGTTACTTGCATGAACTGTTTTACTGCCAAGAAGAAATAACTAAGTAATCTGCAGATTATTACATGGAAAACTGAAAGACAAAAAAATGAATATCATACTGTGCAGTGTATACTGACACAAAATACAAAACATGGAATTTTGAATTTATTCCTTCACAAACGAAGCAGCTGAGCGCTCACACAAACACTTCAGCTGCTTCATTCTTGCGATTGGTGGGGGTCTCAGTGCTCGGACCCCCACCAATAGAAACTTCTGACATGTTTCTATTTGTCGAATGTTTAGCTACACTTTAAATATGTTTTTATTACCAGTAATAATTAGGAATTAACAGCGTGTGCCAGCTACAGGTGCCCCAATACAGATAGCCACAGATAGCCACCTTCCAATAAGGAATTTATGAGACCACAATCAAGTGGATGGGGCTGAGCTGCAGTACCAGTCACAGACCATGGTATAAAGTGCCGCTGTTTCTGCAACAAGAAAGACTACCCATTTTTTGCAAACTCATAAAACCCCTTATTAGTGTAAAGGGTAGATGTTTTTTTGTTACTGGGTGGTCATGTTGTCGATTAATATGTAGAATATCTAGAAGCACGACAGTAAGGGTATGTTCACACACTTAACCAAAAACGTCTGAAAATACAGAGCCGTTTTCAAGGGAAAACAGCTCCTGTTTATCAGACTCTTTTTAAGCAACTCGCGTTTTTTACGGCCATTTTTGAAGCTGTTTTTCTATAGTCAATGAAAAACGGCTCAAGATGTGACATGCACTTTTTTTGAGCGGGCGTTTTTTTACGTGGCCATTTTTAAAAACAGCTACGTAAAAAAACGGCCCGTTGGAACAGAACGCCGTTTTTCCCATTGAAATCAATGGGCAGATGTTTGGAGGCGTTCTGCTTCCAATTTTTCGAAAAACTGACGAAAGTAAGCCGTGTGAACATACCCTAAGAAGGGTCATATAGAATGTATTACATGAGAGGACACAAGGCCTGTATAAATAGGTAATTTAGGTGTACTGACAATTCAGCGGAGCACCCAATTGCAGCGGATTCCTTGTCCAGCTTCTTGCATGGATAAAGTGCGCTCTGATCTCTCATTAAGCGCACATTGTGCACACATCTGAGAGACCAGAGCGCGCTTTAGCCATGGAAGACCATGTTCTGATACTTCATAATGTTACAGGGTTGCTCTGCAATAATCAGCTGGAATTAGTTTTATTTAAAAAAGTGGCATAACAACCAGAGAAGTCCTAAACCGGGGGTTGAGCTCTCCACTCCGCAGGAGTTTCCACTAGGCCGGGCTATCCCAAAATGACAGCAGGCTCTCCAGCCTGTTCCAACCATGCCGCTACAGGTCGCTCAGGGGCTACCCTCTACCCACAGCCTTCCCTGCTACTCCTAGGGTGCACCAGTCACTTTGGAGGAGGAATGCTCTGCGCCTCCGTGGGTCACGGTGGCTGCTACCTTTACGGATCCCCACTCCCTCGGCTGCGTACGTGCACGTTAGGTACTGTTCACACAACACTCAGAGAACAGTCCCAGGCCACGGAGTGAAACGCTCACGCAGTTTTAAGTCCAAGTCCTTAAATATGGTAATGTCTCTTTAAGGACCGCGCAAAATAATTACCGTTGCTTCACAACAATTCACCCATTAACAGGTTTCTGCTCATTAATGCAGTATTACAGGTAACGGACATCTCCTAACTTTTCTCCTGTGGCATTCTCCAATACGGACACCTCTAACTTCCTGCTTCTACGCACAGGGAAGCCTCCTTGTTTCCCCACAGTCCCTCTCTTGCAGGTAGGACCTCCATCCTGCAGCTTCTTACTAGGCTCAGGTGCTGGGAGGCCGCAGTCTCTCCCTACCCAGCTGCAGCAGTTCTGTCTGACTCCCATGTGAGCTACGCACACACTCCCTTCTACTTCCTGCCAGACAGCTCTATAGCTCCATGTCACTCATACTGCAGTGACACCTAGTGGCTGCAGATAACATGGCAGGCATACAACAGACAACACATAGGGTATGTTCACACGGCTTATTTTCGGCCGTTTTTCGGAAAAATCGGAAGCAGGACGGCTCTAAACATCTGCCCATTGATTGCAATGGGAAAAACTGCGTTCTGTTCCGACGGGCCGTTTTTTTACGCGCCCATTTTGAAAAACGGACGCATAAATAATGGCCGTGAAAAAGAAGTGCAGGTCACTTCTTGAGCCACTTTTGGAGCTGTTTTTCATAGACTCCATAGAATAACAGCTCCAAAAACAGCCGTAAAAAACGGTGATTTAGGTATGCCAATAATATTGTACTGCTTGTTCACCATACTCTACCTCTTGGCAATCACATTGCAGAATTTGGCTGAGCAAATAAGAATAATTCACAAGATCTTCTGCACACATTTCCCAGAGGTTGCCACTCAGCTTTCCTAGTGCCCTAAATGGCAAATCTGCCTAGTTATTCAAAAATATGGGAACACAGGATGTATCATTAGATATTAGATGATTTGCTCAGGACCTTAGATATACTGGGTGGAAACTATAGAGGCTGGAATGGTAGCCATATTTATTGTCATGCAGATTTCTCTGAAATTTCTTCCAAGAAACAGCTCCCCTCATGTCTATAGGCTGTGTCTGATTTTGCAACTAGAGTTGCCATTTTAACAACGAAAAAAACAACCCGGATGAAGACGGAATGTGATTTTGTAAGCGTTGCTTCCGACATAGACCTTTTATTATGCAATTTCCTTGGGGTTCAGGGTAGTGGTGTAGGGTAGTGTTGAAGAAGTCCATGCCAAAATCTCTAGAGCAAACATATCTACCCACACTTGTTTATTAAATTTACCCATTACAAATGGACCTATATGTGTACAGTCAGTACCGAGCCTTTAACCATGCCCCCTATAGATAGTGCCACTGACAATGCCCCCTGTAGAGAGTGTCCCTTGCAATGCCCCCTCTAGATAGTGCCACTCACAATGTCCCCTGTAGAGAGTGCCCCACACAGAGTTAGTTGTAGATAGCGCCTCAAACAGATTTTGCTCTAGATCAGGGGTCTCAAGCACGCGGCCCGCGGGCTGCATGCGGCCCCTGGGGCTGTCATCTGCGGCCCGCGGGACACAGAGCCGCTAGTATCGGCTCTGCTCCGAGACTCTGGAATTCCCTGACATCGCTGTCCACATATGAACAGCGATGTCTGGGGCTTCCCCAGAGCCGGAGTCCCGAGCAGAGCGCTGGTGTCGGCTCTGCTCCGGGACTCTGTGGAATTCCCTGACATCGCTGCCCATATATGGACAGTGTGTCAGGGTCTTGCCCAGAGCGGAGCAGAGCGCTGGTGTCGGCTCTGCTCCTGGACTCTGTGGAATTCCCTGACATCGCTGTCCACATATGAACAGCGATGTCTGGGGCTTCCCCAGAGCCGGAGTCCTGAGCAGAGCGCTGGTGTCGGCTCTGCTGCGGGACTCTGTGGAATTCCCTGACATCGCTGCCCATATATGAACAGTGTGTCAGGGTCTTGCCCAAAGCGGAGCAGAGCGCTGGTGTCGGCTCTGCTCCTGGACTCTGTGGAATTCCCTGACATTGCTGTCCACATATGAACAGCGATGTCTGGGGCTTCCCCAGAGCCGGAGTCCCGAGCAGAGCGCTGGTGTCGGCTCTGCTCCGGGACTCTGTGGAATTCCCTGACATCGCTGCCTATATATATGGACAGTGTGTCAGGGTCTTGCCCAGAGCGGAGCAGAGCGCTGGTGTCGGCTCTGCTCCTGGACTCTGTGGAATTCCCTGACATCGCTGTCCACATATGAACAGCGATGTCTGGGGCTTCCCCAGAGCCGGAGTCCCGAGCAGAGCGCTGGTGTCGGCTCTGCTCCTGGACTCTGTGGAAGTCCCTGACATCGCTGTCCACATATGAACAGCGATGTCTGGGGCTTCCCCAGAGCCGGAGTCCCGAGCAGAGCGCTGGTGTCGGCTCTGCTCCGGGACTCTGTGGAATTCCCTGACATCGCTGCCCATATATGGAAAGTGTGTCAGCGTCTTGCCCAGAGCGGAGCAGAGCGCTGGTGTCGGCTCTGCTCCGGGACTCTGTGGAATTCCCTGACATCGCTGTCCACATATGAACAGCGATGTCTGGGGCTTCCCCAGAGCCTGAGTCCCGAGCAGAGCGCTGGTGTCGGCTCTGCTCCGGGACTCTGTGGAATTCCCCGACATCGCTGCCCATATATGGACAGTGTGTCAGGGTCTTCCCCAGAGCGGAGTCCCGGGCAGAGCGCTATTATCGGCTCTGCTCCGGGACTCTGGGGAAGCCTCTGACATCGCTGTCCATACATCGACAATGATGTCAGGGGCTTCCCCAGGGCAGGAGTCCCAGTGATGTCAGGAGCACAGCTGGAGTCCCAGGAAGAGCCTACTAGCGCTCTGCCTGGGACTCCAGCTGTGGGCAAGCCCCTGACATCACTGGGGCAGCCTCTACAGAGGGCACTGGGGCAGCCTCTACAGAGGGCACTGGGGCAGCCTCTACAGAGGGCACTTTGGCAGCCTCTACAGAGGGCACTTTGGCAGCCTCTACAGAGGGCACTGTGGCAGCCTCTACAGATGGCACTGTGGCAGCCTCTACAGAGGGCACTGTGGCCTTATCTACAGAGGGCACTGTGGCCTTATCTAGGCGTGTGTTGCATTATCCACAGAGGGCACTGCGGCAGCATCCACAGAGGGCACTGCGGCAACATCCACAGAGGGCACTGCGGCAGCATCCACAGAGGGCACTGCAGCACTATCTAAAAAGGGGCTGCCCAATCTTGACATTTGTGCTAACTGAGCCGCCGGACTGCATTTAGCGACACTTAAACTGGAAAGCTGGATTGTTGAAATAAGCACGTGGAGAAATATCTCAAATTTTAAACCTAGCGGTATTATTATAGTAATGTAGTATTATTATTCTATTAATATAGTGTTATTGTAGTTCAAATAACTAATTGATTAACAATAATTTTGTATTGTATCAAATTTGAATGTAATGCGGCCCGTCAACTTCCCATTTTTTCTACATGCGGCCCACTTACCCGGCCGAGTTTGAGACCCCTGCTCTAGATAGTGCCACTCGCAATGGCCCCTGTAGTTAATGCCCTACAACAATAATGCCCTACCTTGGGGTAGTGCAATTCACAGTGCCCGCTGTAGACAGTACCACACACAGCACCCCCTGTACATACTGCCAGTCACAATGTCCCCTGTAGATAGTGCCCCACACAAAGCCCCCTGTAGTTTGTGCCACAAAGAGCCCCCAGTATATAGTGCTAAATTTCTGATAGATGCTGGTCCCACCTCTAGGACTTGTACCTATGTCTTCGAAGGGAGTTACAGAAACAGCTGATAGACCCCCATCTATTATACATGTATGACATATCCTGTGGATATGCCATGATTCTTTCTGATTGGAATAACCCTTTAAGGGGTAAATCATATCTGGAGTATAGAGGGTTTTGTGGTTATCTCATTGAGCTTCCTCTTACTTTCCTGCACTGATCAGGGAGATCAGAGCAGGACGGGATTTACAGGACTCTGCGGATGTGATTGTAGTCAGAAATATGAAATCTTTGCTGCATAGTATAGAAACAGATCTGATTTTACCTTGGGATCATCAACAAGCAGGATCGCTTCTGCTGACATGCTCATTATGCCATCAAGGCACATGAAATGAATAATAGATCAATAAACAGCATCTTGTTGACAGTTTCTAGGTGGTAACAGGAGCTTTTCATTTTACGCTGTGCAGAATAAGAAACAGCTGGATGTTCGATTTCCTGACTGTATAGCCAATGTGAGGGTCCAGTGGCCCAAAAGTCAATTTCCAGGAAGTAAAGTAGCCCGACACCTGTATGACATAAATGTTCTACTATTCAGAGCCTTGACGTTGTAGCAGCGGGACGTGTTTTATGTTGTTTGTATTTTAGAAACTGTTTGTTCTGTAGATTTTGGTTTCGTACAGCTTGAGGCCGGAACAGTGAGAAACAGGTCATTGAGATTTTATATGGGGTAAGAACAATTAACAATTGATTTTACTGCTTTGTTCCATACACAAAACACAGATTTTAAAGGGACCCTTCATATTTTTTTTTCTGCTCAGTCCCACTCCCATTTTGGGAGTAAACTAGTAAATAGTAAAACTATTGCAATATGGCCCCATTGTCTTTAAATTGCTTTAATCCCTTTCTTCTTGGGGTCAGAGGGAATCTTAATATTCTTGGAATGCCCCTTTAGTAATAAAACTGGAAAACATTAACTTTGTATAATGGGATTGTACTTAATTAGAAAAACATGGCTACTTTTCTCCAAAAACAGTGCCACGCTTTTCCACAGGTTGTGTTTGGTATTGCAGCCCCATTCGCTTCATTGGAGCTGAACTGCAATACCAGACATGACCCATGGGCAGATATGGCACTGTTCCTGGAAGAAAGCCGACATGTTATTCTAATTGTGTACAACATCTTTGACCGATATGCTTTCAGAGATGACCGTAACCTGCTTAGCATCCTGTGCGAACTTGGATTTTGCCCCCCACACCACTATGGGGCTATTCACACGGCCGTTCTTTTTAACAGAGTAAACGACCCGTGAAAAAATAGGACATGTCCTATTTTGGCCCGTTCTCTCGGATCCCTCAATAGACTCAAGTCTATAATAAATCCGTGAAAATGACTCCCGCACAGGTGCAAATCGACCGTGAAAAACGTTAGTTTTTCACGGCCGATTTGACACCCATTTATTTGAATTTGGCCTAACAGATACATTCATGGTCGCCCACTCACTTTCTTGCTCAGGTGCTCTCACCCCCTCATTCAGGTACTCTCTCTCCCACCTACTCAATCATTAACACCTTCAGGTATACTCATGGCTATGCCATATGTGCAACATGTAAATCTGCTGAGACAACCGGCTGCCACCGTAAAAAAAAACGTCAGTGCTTCCATCTGTCTATTGGAGTACATGCAAGGATTCCCATTACTGGTGGGTTGTATCTACTGGAATTCTAGAAGTTGGCACCGTGGTGAGGGAATTGACGATCGAGAAGCTCAATATCAGTGAATCAACTGCTGGAGGACAAAAGGACCATACACTATATGGACAAAAGTATTGGGACACACCTCTCAATCATTGAATTCAGATATTTCATTCAGTCCTATTACCACAGGTGTATAAAATCCAGCACCTCGCCAAGCAGTCGCCTTTACAAACATTTGTGAATGAAAGGGTTGTCCTAAAGATCTCACTAAATTCCGGCATGGTCCTGTAATAAAACGCCATCGTATAACAAGTCAGTTCGTGAAAATTCTTTCCTCCTAGATATTCCACGATTTAGGCCTCATGCACACGACCGTATTTTTTCCCACCCGTAAATACGGGTCCAGTGTCACACGTATTCGACCCGTTTTGCACCAGTATTTACGAACCCGTGCCCGTAAATATGGGTCCGGTGTCACCCGTATTCCACCCGTATTTACGGGCACGTTTTTGGCGGCAAAATAGCACTGCACTAATCGGCAGCCCTTCTCTCTATCAGTGCAGGATAGAGAGAAGGGACAGCCCTTTCTGTAATAAATGTTAAAGAAATTCATACTTACCCGGCCGTTGTCTTGGTGACGCGTCCCTCTCGTCACATCCAGCCCGACATCCCTGGATGACGCGGCAGTCCATGTGACCGCTGCAGCCTGTGATTGACCTGTGATTGGCTGCAGCGGTCACATGGCCTGAAACGTCATCCAGGACGTCGGCCCGGATGTCGAGAGGGACGCGTCACCAAGGCAACGGGCGGGAGACCGGACTGGAGGAAGCAGGAAGTTCTCGGTAAGTATGAACGTCTTTTATTTTTATTTTTTACAGGTTGCTCTTTATTCTGATCGGTAGTCACTGTCCAGGTGCTGAAAGAGTTACTGCCGATCAGTTAACTCTTTCAGCTCCCTGGACAGTGACTATTTACTGACGTCGCTTAGCAACGCTGCCGTAATGACGGGTGCACACACGTAGCCACCCGTCATTACGAGAGCTCCATAGACTTCTATGGACTGTCCGTGCCGTTATTACGGCCTGAAATAGGACATGTTCTATCTTTTTCAACGGCACGGGCACCTTCCCGTGAGAAAACGGGAAGGCACCCGTCGCCAATAGAAGTCTATGAGCCAGTTATTACGGGTCGTAATTACGACCCGTAATAACGGGAATTTTTACGGTCGTGTGCATGAGGCCTAACTCTGTTATTATTGCAAAGTGGAAGCGTCTAGAAACCACGGGAACTCAGCCACGAAGTGCAGACCAAAGTTATAGAGCGGGGTCACCGAGTGCTGAGAGGCATTGTGCAAAAAAATTCACCAAA
Source organism: Rhinoderma darwinii (assembly GCF_050947455.1). Taxonomy (NCBI): domain Eukaryota; kingdom Metazoa; phylum Chordata; class Amphibia; order Anura; family Rhinodermatidae; genus Rhinoderma; species Rhinoderma darwinii. Next base: position 19,548,742 of record NC_134699.1, read on the forward strand.
TCTCTGTTGACTCAATAACTGCAGAGCTCCAAACCTCCTCCGGCATTAACATCAGCACAAAAACTGTGCTCCAGGAGCTTCATGTCATGGGTTTTCATGGCCGAGCAGATGCATGCAAACCTTACATCACCAAGCACAATGCCAAGTGTCAGGTGGAGAGGTGTAAAGCCGCCACCACTGGACTCTGGGGCAGTGGAAACGTCTTCTGTGGAGTGATAAATCACCTTCTCTATCTGTTGGTCTGGGTTTGGCGGAGGAGGGATAATGATATGGGGTTATTTTTCAGGGGTTGGCCTGGGCCCCTTAGTTCCACTAAAGGGAAATATTAAGGCTTCAGCATACCAAGACATTTTGGACAATTGTAGCTTCCAACTTTGTGCAAACAGTTTGGGATTTGTTTCTTTTCTGTTCCAGCATGACTGTCCCCCAGTGCACAAAGTAAGGTCCATAGAGACTTTGGATGGTTGGGTGAGTTTGGTGAGGAAGAACTTGACTGTCCCACACAGAGCCCTGACCTCAACCCCATCCAACACCTTTTTGGATGAACGAAAATGGAGATTGTGAGCCAGGACCTCTTCTCCAACATCAGTGTCTGACCTCACAAATGATCTTCAGGACAATTGAGCCAAAATTCCGCCAGACACGCTCAAAAATCTTGTTAAAAGCCTTCCCAGAAGACTGAAAACTGTTTTAGCTGCAAAGGGAAGGAACAACTCTATATTAATACTTACTGATTTAGAAAGGGGATGTCATAAAAGCTCCTGTAGGTATAATGTGTAGGTGTACCAATACTATTGCCCATGTAGTGTACCTTTATCGCACCAGGGCACCTATATGCAGGGGCGTAACTAGGAAAGACTGGGTCCCATAGCAAACTTTTGACTGGGGCCCCCCCTCCCCTGGGAGTCACACAACCCCCCCCCCCTTGTAGATAGTGCCTTTTTTACAGCCCCCCCTGTAGATAACGCCATACAGCCCCCCTGTAGATAACGCCATACAGCCCCCCCCTGTAGATAACGCCATACAGCCCCCTTTGTAGATATCTACAGAGGGGGACTGTATGGCGTTATCTACAGGGGGGCCTGTGTGGCGTTATCTACAGGGGGGACTGTGTGGCGTTATCTACAGGGGGGACTGTGTGGCGTTATCTAGAGGGGGGACTGTGTGGCGTTATCTACAGGGGGGACTGTGTGTCGTTATCTACAGGGGGGACTGTGTGGCGTTCTCTACAGAGGGGGCTGTATGGCGCTAACGCCATACAGCCCCCACTGTAGAGAACGCCATACAGCCCCCCTGTAGAGAACGCCATACAGTACCCCCTGCAGGGAGCGCCATACAGTCCCCCCTGTAGAGAACGCCATACAGCCCCCCCTGCAGGGAACGCCATACAGTGCCCCCCCCTGCAGGGAACGCCATACAGCGCCCCCCCCTGCAGGGAATGCCATACAGCGCCCCCCCCCTGCAGGGAACGCCATACAGCGCCCCCCCTGCAGGGAACACCATACAGCGCCACCCCCTGCAGGGAACGCCATACAGCGTCCCCCCCCCCCAAAAAAAAAAATGCGACCTACAGTGTTGTTGTGTCCTACAAATAACATGCATCCCCTATCCACAGGATAGGGGATACATGTGTAATCGCTGGCAGTGATAGGGAGAACGGGGGACTGAAAGTCCCCTGAAGTTCTCCATGACTAACCTCTGACTTCCGGCGTCTGTGTCGGCAGCTCAATAAAAATGAAAGGTGCGCTGGTCACGCATTCGCACAAGCGTGACCGGCGCTCCATTCATTTCTACAGAGCTGCCGACACAGAACCCGGAAGTCCGAGGTTTGTGATGGAGAACTTCAGGGGACTTTCAGTCCCCCGTTCTCCCTATCACTGCCAGCGATCACACTTGTGTCCCCTATCCTGTGGATATCCTGTGGATAGGGGATACATGTCTTTTGTTTAATGGCAGAGCGGGGAGATACCTCCCTGCTCTGCCGTAGTGATCAGTGGCGTCCCGCTGTAGCAGCCATAGCGGCTGCTAGCGAAGCCTGCGGCCATGGTGGGGGCCCGTGCCGGTGGGCGACTCGGGCCCCCTCATGCCGCGGGCCACGTAGCAGCCGCTACAGCTGCTACGGCGGTAGGTACGCCACTGCCTATATGGCCAGGTCATTATCTGCTATTCTTGGTTAAACACTGTTTGGAAATGGGACAGATCTCATGGAGAGCACTGATTGTTCCAGAAGATGCCTAGACCTCCATTTTTTACTACTTCTGTTGTTTAAAAATCCTAAAATTTTTATTTTCAGTACTTTTCCTTCAGCTAAATCACAGGCCGCCTGCTGTTTCAATTTCTACTGAGGAGGAGAATCTATCTACTTCCTGCGAAATCTATGGTCTGTCTAATTCACTCATTTGGTCATTCACTCATTTAAATAACCCCCTGGACTGTCAATGGGGCGTGTTATTGGCAAGGGGGCGTGTAACATTGCTATGACACTGTCCAATCAGCTACGGACAGTGTCGCAACAAGAGCAGGAGGGAGGAGAGCGTGTGCGCGCGCAGCTCCACCGCCACCACGGAATAGAAGAGGAGAAGAAGGATGTAAATTCTTCTTTTGTTCCGTGGTGGCAGGAGTATCGTCGGCAGCGGCGTCGGAGCTTTGCGCCCATGCATGCGGTCGCGCACACACGCACGCTCTTACTCTTTAGCTCTCGGCATACAAGGACGACAACTCTGTGATCTCTCGCAAGTCGTGTCATCCTTGCTTGCCGAGATCTGAAGAGTGAGAGCGCATGCAAGCACAGCTCCAACGCTGCTGCTGACAATACTCCCGCTGCCACGGAACAGAAGAAGAATTCACATTGTTCTTCTCTTCTGTTCCGTGGTGGCGGCAGAGCTGCGCCTGCGCGCGCGCACATGCTCTCCTCTCTCCAGCTCTTCCTGTGACACTGTCCGTAGCTAATTGGACAGTGTCACAGCGATAGTAACACGCCCCCTTGCCAATTACATGCCCCATTGACAGTTCAGGGGTTATTTAAATATCGGGCACCAAATATAACGGCCCCGATATCTAAGTAACGGTGGAGGATAGGAAAAATTTGCCCCAGGATTTGTGCAGCCCTGCCTATAACATGGTGCACTCAGCTGCACATGTGTGGGCAGGTGAAAGGTTCTCTTTAAGGGAGCTTTGCTTAGCCTAGCTGATATACCCCTGTCTGGCATTCAGTGGGAAAACCAAAAAAATCACTAAAACCCATGCCAAGAGACTCAAACGGTAATGTGTACCCAGAATGTGCCTAAGGGGTTTACATTTAAGGATTGTGTGGACAGATGGTGCCATTTGTATTGTGTGGACACATTAGATCAGCTATAAATATGAACAGAGCAATATCCAGCTCCACAACACATCAAGATGAAGATCTATATTGTGCTTCTTCTCGCAGCTCTAACAACTTCCAGCTGGGCATTGATCCCGTGTATGTTGCTCGAAGCAATGAGAAATAACCAGTTGCCTGAAGAAATGGTGACAAATTGTAAGCATGTCCTCTACAGTATATGTTTATTCTTTTTTTATTCTGGATGTTTAACAATTAGTTTAATTTCTTTATGTTCTACATGTCTATTATTATAGTATTTTCTGAGGGACACGAAACCTATAAATGAGTGAGGGAAAAAACAGAAAGAAAACACATTCGTCAGTATACAAACAATTGAAAAACAATAAGACTTGAAGAAATATGGTCCATTTTCTCTCCAGTTTCCTTTCAATTTTCTGACTGGTAAAGGAGAGACAGGGGTGCACCTAGCCCTTCTTATAAAAATGCTGCATAAAATCTGCAATGTATACATGCAGATAAATGACAAACTTATCTACCAGCACTCACTATATTACACTTATTAATTATAGACCTATAGACTGAAAAAAGCACAGTAATAAATATTGTACCAGAACCAAGCGCAGTACATAAATACAGCACCAGAACAAAGCTCAGTACATATATATTCAGGACCAGAACCAAGATCAGTACATATATAACGCACTAGAACCAAACTCAGTACATATTTACAGCACCAAAACCAACCTCAGTACATAAATACAGAAATAGAACCATTGCTTAGTACATATATACAGCACAGGAACCAAGATCAGTACATAAATACAGCACAGGAAGCAAGTTCAGTAGATAAATACAGCACCAGAACCAAGCTCTCTACATATATATATAGCACCATAACCAAACTCGATAGATATATACAGCACTAGAACAAAGCTCAGTCCATATATACAGCACCAGAACACAGCATGTTACATAAATACTGCACCAAAGCCAATCTCAGTTCATATATATATATACACAGCACCAGGACCGAACTCATTACATATATACAGCACCAGAACAAAGCTCAGTGCATTTATACAGTACTAGAGCCAAGTTCTGTACATAAATACAGCACCCAAACTAAACTCAGTACATATATACAGCGCCAGCACAAATACAGCTCAGTACAGAGATCATTAGAAAATTTAGTTTTTAAAACCTGACGTATAGGTTTGTATAGCATAAAACTACAGCTCCCAGCATGAAACAAACAATGGTATGGATGTGTTGGGAATTGCTGTTTCACAATAAAAAAAAAATCATACCATCCATTATCTCGCTGCAGATCATACATTGACTATGGTACTGATTAGTTAGAGACATAATAAACATTTACATTGAGTGACTCACATCTTCTTTTTCTGCTTTCTTCTCCACCGGGTCCAGACCTATATGATGACTTTTCCCAGCCACGGCCCATTTCTGAAGTTTGCTGCTCAGATATCTTCTGTTTCTTACTTTTCAAACATTTCGGCACCTATATACGAAAATAAAATTCTCATGGTGCCACACACTACGCCTTTAAATATAATTGCACCATACACTGCGCCTCTATTTTTAATAGAACCATACACTGTGTCCCACATACACACACACAATTCCCACTGTAGATAGTGCCCCCCATAGAGCCCCTTGTAGATAGTGCCCTTCATAGAGCCCCTTGTATATAGTGCCCCTTATAGTGCCCCCTGTAGATAGTGCCCCACATAGAATCCCCTGTAGATAGTGCCCCCTATACATAGTGCCCTCTATGGAGCCTCTTGGAGATAGTGCCCCCATAGAGCCTCTTGTAACTAGTGCCCCCCATGGAGCCTCTTGTAGCTAGTGCCCCCATAGAGCCTCCTGTAGATACTGCTCTCTTAGAGCCCCCATTAGATAGTTTCCTCATAGAGCCCCCTGTAGATAGTGCCCAACATAGATCCCCTTGTAGATAGTGGCCCCCAAAGGTCCCCCTGTGGATAATGCCCCACATACAGCCCCTGTAGATAGTGTGCCCCCACAGAGCCTCCTGTAGATTCTGTCCCCATAGAATCCCCTGTATATAGCTCCCCCATAGAGCCCCCTTTAGATAGAACCCCATGTAAATAATCGCACTCACCCTGTTTACTGGAAGAAAAAAATACTCACCTGATCTCGTTCTCGTGGCATCCTCTAGCAATGCAGGCCTGCTTTCTTCTGACCAGGTCTGCTGCAGCTGAACGATGCAAGTGGCGTGATGACGTCGCCTGCATAATTAAAGGGCACTGAATGGCATGGCAAGGAACTAACATGGAAGCTTAAAGAGACTCTGTCACCAGATTATAGGTGAAAAACAATGATTTTTGAGCAAGTTATGAACAATTTTAGATTTATGCTAATTCGTTTCTTAATAGACAACTGGGCGTGTTTTAACTTTTTACCAAGTGGGCGTTGTACAGAGAAGTGTATGATGCTGACCAATCAGCATCATACACTTCTCTTAATTCCAGCCCGGCTTGTTTCACTGCACAGCATGATCTCACGAGATAATACTGTGCTGTCACTTACTCCCACATTAACTTTACCGAAGTGTCTTGAGAGTGAATAGACATCGCCTCCAGCCAGGATGCGATGTCTATTCACACTCCCGACACTTTGGTAAAGTTTCTGTGGGACTTAACTCACAGCACAGCATGATCTCGCTGTGAATGACAGCACAGCGTAATCTCGCAAGATCACGGTGTGCTGCGAGTAAATCCCACAGAAACTTTACCGAAGTGTAAACTTCTATAAAGTTAATGTGGGAGTATGCGACAACACAGCGTGGTCTCGCGAGGTCACGCTGTGCTGTGAGTACAGCTAAACATGAATGAAGAGAAGTGTATGATGCTGATTGGTCAGCGTCATACACTTCTCTCCACAATGCCCAGTTGGTAAAAAGTTAAAAAACGCCCAGTTGTCTATTAAGAAACTAATTAGCATAAATCTAAAATGGTTCATAACTTGCTAGAAAACTATCTATCTATCTATCTATCTATCTATCTATCTATCTATCTATCCATCCATCCATCTATCTATCTATTCATTTCCACCTCTAACTTCATTGTTGCTAATTATAAAGGTTTTTTTTTACTATAAAGGCTATGTCCATGTTTCTTCCTTTTTTTCAGTCATGTGTATAGCTCATCATGCCAGTGGATTCGATAAAGATGTTAAAAAAGATGAAGAGCACCATGGTGTCTTCCAGATCAGCTCCAGCACGTGGTGCCAAGACACTGACCGCCCATCAAGGAACCTGTGCAATATGTCATGTTCAGGTACAATTCATCTTCATACTCTGACTTTCTAATATGTCCACAAACGTTCTGTAGTTCCTTAAAAACACTTGTTCTAGAACAACAAGGTGGTCAGTAGTGGTACTGCAAGAACATTAACCTGGACATATAGATCTGTCTTATAATATGGTTTTCTTTTGTGTAGATTTACATGACGACAACCTAGAGGATGATGTCAGATGTGCAGCCACCATTGCATCTGAAGGATATGATATGTGGTAGGTTTTTATTGTTTGACAGGATGGTGGGGACCTTATGTATACTGTATATATGACTCTTAACATCTCACAATAAGGGGTTTTGTCAATGAAATGGATTGATGTTCATTTTTTACATCTGCCTATATTCTAAAACTCTTCAAGAAATGTTCCACTTTTAGAAATTCCTCGATTATACACGCCATAAAAGTGTAGTCAATGGGAAACCAAGGTCTGAGACCCCCACCGATCCCGAGAAGCAGCTTTCAATACCTCTAATTTGTGGGGACATCCCGCCATGTTTTTAGGTTAATGCCGAACTTGAACATAATGTTGTTGCAATAATGTGACCCATGTTCATAGTCTAGTTGGAGAAGTTACTTACTTGCCATGAAAAACTGATTAACCGCTTGGAGATGTTTTTGATTTTTGTTTTTTTCCTCCCCACCTTTCAAAAGCCATAACTTTTTTATTTTTTGACACAGCCATATGAGGGATTGTTTTTGCGTGACGCGTTTTAGTTTTTTTTTTACAGCATTATTTAATGTACCATGTACTGAGAAACTGAAAAAAATATATTAGTTGGGTAAAATGTAAAAAAAACAGTAAGTCCACCATTGTTCTTTGGGTTTCATTTTTATGGTGTTCATCGTGCGGTTAAAGTCGACATGTTAACTTTATTCCCCTGGTCGATACGATTACAGAGATACCAAATTTACATAGTTTTTAAATGTTTTACTACTTTTACAAGAAAAAACTATTTCTAAACAAGCCATAACATTTTTATATTTTTGACGATTGAGCGGTATGAGGGCTGTTTTTTGCGGGGCGAGCCGAAGTATTTATTGGTACCATTTTAGGGACATGCAAATTTTTGATCTGTTTTTTGGGGAGATAAGGTGACCAAAAAACTTTTCAGGCAAATATAATTTTGTATTTTATAAGGCGGTCATCGTGCCGGTTAAATAAAGTTATATTACAATGGTTCAGACTTTTATGAATGAGTTTTTGAACTTTACATCTTTTTGTACCAAAAACCTTTTTTAATTGTATTTTGGGGACTTGAACCAGAGATCGCGTCATCGATGTACTGCAATACTAATGTATTGCAGTATATCGTGATTTAGCAAGGCTCCTATTAAACTCTGGTAGGTCCTAATAGGAGCACAAAGATGGCGATTGCAATCGCGGGGGTAAATTATTGGTAAATTATTTATATCTCAATTTGTCATTAGAGAAGCATCTAGCCATTCTTTTTAATGCTGACATAGTATCTGCCATTACTAGCTCTTGGGGTAGGGAATTTCATAGCTTGACTACTCTAACTGTAAAGAACCCTTTCCTATATTAATGTCTGTATCGTCTTTCCTCCACCTGTAAGTAATGTCTCCTGGTCCTTTGTAATGTTCTTGGAATGAAAAAAATAAGTTATATATAACTGGGTGAGTAATAAAGCTCTGCTGGTGTTAGATTTAATGTTCATGGAGAGTAGCAAAGTGTGGAAGACCACCTATCACACAGTATTGTAGACAGATCACATTGGTGTACACCACCCAGTATAGCTATATGTGTGAGGGAAGGGAAAGGGAGAAAGTATGTGATCTGAAATAATATTTAACTTTTATTAATATGCATTAAAATAGAGATAAAATAGAGATAAATTGTAAAAATCCTTGGTGTAAGAGGTATGTGCGAGTGACCCCCAAACTCACATACCTAGGCTATATAAATTGGGATATAATGATTATGATTGTGTCAAAAGTGTTCATGCGAAGAACACATAATGTGCTGAGCTTGCAAAATGGTTGTAAATTATAAAGTGGCGATGCCGCAGGATTAAGCAGTGGTAACCTGCTGCACCACTATATGGCTGCACCGCGGTGTGGTGTGAACAGGAGCCTGCAAGCAGCGCCCTATAGCTGTGTGTCTATTGCGCTGGAGCAAGAGCACAAATCACAGCCCGAGACTGCACTGCTATGGAATATTAAGAGGGCTTACAATTGGGCCTTGAGAACAGAACGTCAGACACTGTTGGTCCCAAAGGTGAAAATAGATGCAGGACGAGAACAACCACGTTTCATTACTGATTTTCATGAGAACTGGGATGAAATGAATAACGTCCTTAATCATCATTGGAACGTTCTGCTCAGTGACCCCACTCTGAGGAACCTTTTGGGCGACAGAGTCTCTCTGGGTTATAGGAAGGGCAAGACTATCTCGAATATGCTAGTACGGAGCCATTTCTCAAGGGTTAACAACATCAAGACCACCTTGAGTCCTGGATTTCATCCCTGCAAGATGTGCAGGGCCTGTAGAATTTTGATAGAGAAAAGACACTTCACAGATGCATACGGTAATAGGCATAACATCAGGGACCGCATCAGGTGTGACACACCTGGTGTGATTTATTGCCTGGAATGCCCTTGTGGCCTCAAATATATTGGCAAAACAGTGAGAGAATTACGTATCCGTATCATGGAACATATTAACCCCATCATTAATTACGATAAAAATCTAAGTGAGTGTCAGCTCAGAAATAGACCATTCTGCCCTACCCCAATAGCTAGGCACTTTAAAACTAAACATAATTTGAATTGGACCACTCTTAAAGGCTGGGCTATATGCCAAGTACGATTGGGCATTAGAAGGGGAGATTTAGATCTGGCACTCCTCAAAAAAGAAAGTGAATGGATTTTTAATTTTAACTCAGTCAGTCCATTTGGATTGAATGAGAACTTTGGGTTCGGTAGCCTAGGTATGTGAGTTTGGGGGTCACTCGCACATACCTCTTACACCAAGGATTTTTACAATTTATCTCTATTTTAATGCATATTAATAAAAGTTAAATATTATTTCAGATCACATACTTTCTCCCTTTCCCTTCCCTCATACATAATGTTCATGGAGAGAATCAGGAATTAATACAGCCCAGAGCTTCATGTTTCCTACCTACCTTATCGAATGATCTTCATGAATTTTAGGTCAATGACTACATCATGAATTTACTAGAAGGGGTTGTATGAGATTAGAAAAACATAACTGTGTGGGAACTAAATCGGGTTGAGCTGCAATACCACACACAGCCTATGTACAAGAGTGGTGCTGTTTCTCTTATCTCATACAATCTTTTTTAGTCACTTAGATATTTTAATAATGTTATTTTGCTTCTTTCTTACATAGGAATGTCTGGAAACCAAATTGTTCCTGCAGAGACCTTAAAGCATATCTCGATTTATGTTTAGCTGAATAACTTCATGCAAACAGAACAAGACGATTTTGATTAAATCTATATGTGTCTTCTCTCTAAATCCCTGATTCAATTTAATGTTTATCTTCTGAAATTGTTTCCTAAACTGAAAATATTTCTCAATCTGTAAATCAATAAAGTCTGTGGAGCAATGAATATTTGTATTTGTCCATTGGTCACAGCTATGTACATACATAATATTACATGCCGGTCATACAGATGAATGGCTGACCATGCAGGACATGATCTGGGCTATTCTCCCACTGTAAGCAGGGCTGCACTCATGGACTTCTTTACAGCAAAGAGGTCCCTCGTTTGAAGTGGAGAACAGCTACAAAGATCGCCACTCTCCCTGGAGGACCAAGCAGCTCCCAAGATTAAATTTAGCATTTTGTTAGGATGTGCTGACCATAATTTTTTTGTGTTGCATGCTGTATATGGAGGTGGTAACTGCCTCCAGTTTTGGTTTTGCACTCTTACCATTTTCCCTAAGGCCTTATTCACACAAAGGTGTAATATGTCCGTGTGATGGCCGTTAAAACAACGTCCGTCACACGGACCTATGCAATTCAATGGGGCCATTCAGACATGCAGTGTTTTTCACGCAGCGAGTTTCCGTTGCGTGAAACTCACTGCATGTCCTATTCTTGTGCCTTTTTAGCGCAACACGCACCCAATGAAGTGAATGAGTGCGTGAAAATCACGAACAGCACACGGACGCACATCCTCGTGCTGTCCGTGATTTAGGCACAAGTTCATAAGAAATTAAGTCAAATAAAAAAAAAAAAAGAAATGTGCACCAACAATGACATCACCAACTGATGCCAAACAGAAGACACACGGATGATCACCGTCACTACATAGCTTTCGCTGCTTCTGTCTTCTCTGATCTCTTCTACACAGCTCTCAATGAGCACTGTGTATAGTGTCCCGGTGATCATGTGACTGGTCACATGATCGCCAGATGCTGTTAGTGGCAGACTGCTGCTGGGTCTTACTATACCCAGAACAGCCCTATTACTGACAATAGTCACTATGAGAGGGCTGATTTCCCCTGTCACTGCTGTGAAGCCCCAGTTACTATGGAAAGTAATGGTGTAAAAGAAGTTAAAAAAAAATAAAGTCCCCCAAAGGTCTTTTCTGACCTTTGAGGGACACACTATAATAATAAAAAATAAAAGTTAAATAAAGTGCAAAAAAAATTAATAATAAATACACATAAAATACCACCCCAAAAAGAAACGTTCCCCCCGCCAATCATTGTTGTAACACTAGCCCTGAGCCAATTACCCTAAAATAGACCTGTAATATATTAAAACTTACGGTAGACAATGACGATCACGAATAAAAGGTATTACAAGAAAAAAATATCTAAAATGTAAAAAAGATTATTTTTTTTCTATGATTTTCAAACTTTAAGCCTAAAAATTCTAAAGTAGCATAAAGGGTGTGCATAAAAATTATAAAAAAAAACAATCCTGCATTGTCTATGGAAAAAAACATTGCAAAAATCACGTCGCTAGCCAACAAATAAAAAAAGTTGTAGCCTTTTAACTAACGCATGCTAAAACTGGCTAAACAGTGTCTGGTCCTGAAGGCTGAAAAATAGCCTGGTCCTGAACCGGTTAAACTGTATTTAATTTTTTTTATAAGTCCCTCTAGGGGACTTGAACCAGCGACCGTTGGATCGCTTGCATGGTATACTGCAATTCTAATGTATTGCAGTATATCGCTGTACTGACAGCCTCCTATGAAGCCCTGCCAGAGTCAGGACTTTATAGGAGTACAAAGATGGCAGACCTGGGGACACCTTCATTAAGCCCCCAGGCTGCCATAACAATCATCGGCGACGGGCGATAGGCAGTCGGAGGGGCTGCCCCCCCTTATTTTAACGGCATGGATGACGTGGTCGCGATTGACTGCGCCATCTAAGTGGTTAAACGGGCAGAATCAAAGTGATCTTTGATTCCGCCCGTTGCAGTGGGGTGCCAGCTATAACATACAACCGACACCCGCTCAGTGTAGAGCGCACTTAGACTGTGACTCTATACTTAGCCCCTTGGTGACGTCACATAACTGTACATACAGCCGCCAGGGGTAAGGATGTAAATAATTTGTACAGAAACGTAACAAAATTTAAAACAAGGTAAAAGAAAATATACTATACATAAAACAAATTTACGCACCCTCAACCCAAACGGCAGTGGCGACCGGGAAATGAAATAAAGCGGAGCAAACCAAGCGTGGAAAATAAAGAGACAAAAAAGCAGGTTCATGAGCTGAGTGCGCTCCATAATTAGTGCGTTTCAGCTGTGCAATACAGCCGACACCGCACCGTAACGGTGGGCCAAAGGCAGGGCTTAATAGGAGGATGTCAAAATTGCAATATAGTGCAATACGTTAGTATTGCAGTATATAGCGCAAGTGATCCAACAAACGGTTAAATAAAATAAAAAATTATGTACAGATAAAAATGATTAAAAGTTAAAACAAAACTCCCTTTTCCCATTTTTTCCCTAAATATAATTGGTATCACCCCATAAAAGTCTGAACTATTACAATATAACGTTATTTAACCCGTACAACGAACACCGTAAAAAAAAAAGTTCAAGACGTCCCCAAATTGCTGGTCACCTCAGCTCCCCCAAAAAATGGAATAAAAGTGATCAAAAAGTCACACGTACGCCAAAATGGTACCCATAAAAACTATAGCTTGTCCCACAAAAAAATAAGCCCTCATACCGCTAAACTGACAGAAAATAAATAAGTTATGGCTCTCAGAATGCGGCGACACCAAACTATTTTTTTTCAACAGTTTTTTCTTTATAAACGTGGTAAACATTAAAAAAAACGTACAAATTTGGTATCGCCGTAATCATATCAACCCGTAAAATAAAGTAAACATTTCATTTCTACTGCACGATAAACGCCATAAAAACAAAACCCAAAAATTTTGATCCAATTGCAGTTTTTTTGCCCATTTCACCCCTCATATAATTTTCAATCAATCAAAATAATTTAAAAAAGTTATTGCTTTTGTAAGGTGGGGAGGAAAAATTGGCTGCATCATTAAGGGGTTAAAAACCAAAACCCGTACTGCTTAAATGATTGCATTAGAAACAATAAGCCAAAGCAATAACCCTCCTACCGTTGTTATCTTCGCTATGAATGAGGTGCGCCGCAGGGAATTGCGGATGAAAAACCGCACCAAACTGTGGTCCAGTTTTTCGCCCTAAATGTCCGCTGCGGAAAACTGCTGCACTTAGCCAGGCTTCATCCCATGTGACAGCCGCTACGGCCTGTGATTGAGATGGTTGTGGTTTTTTGCGGCGGAATCGCTGTGAACCCGGTGCAAAAAACGCAACTGCTTTTTGTTGCGGGTTTTACCTCCCCATTGAATTCAATGGGGAAAACCCGCAACAAATAAGCAGCGTTTACGCAAATACAGATGTAGCCGTCTTTATCTTGACTTTTAACGCATGAACTACACAGTGGCCAGATCCTTAAGTCAAGATAAAGATGGCTACGTCCGTACAATTGACATGCTGCGGAATAAAACTCTGCCCCGCAGGTCAATTTCTGAGCGTTTTTCCGCTCAGTATTTATGCAGCATGTGGATGAAATTTATTCTATCTATTTGCTGCTACTGTATTTGCTGCGGATTTTGCGCAACTAATTCCGTTGCAGAAAATCCGCAGCATTTACGCAACGTGTGAACTGACCCTATCAGTTATACAAGCATCATTACAAATATCATATGAGACGATCAAGAGCAAAATATTATTGGCAGGGAAACAAGGCAGGAGCCATATTGGTGAGCAAATTAAAATCCAAAATGGGTAAACAAAAGATCCCTTATATTTAGGACCACAACCACATTAAAATACATAATCCCCAACAAATTGCCAACACACCTTCTAGCTATTATACTTCTCTATATATAATATACACATAAATATTAACACTCCCCAACCAACTCCAGATTTCATTGAAGGCTTTCTCTCTCAGATTTCCCATCCTAAATTGAGTAATGCCCAACTATCACTTTTAAACAATCCTATCTCATGCCTTGAGATTTCAGACACCATAAAATCCTTAAAGAATAATAAATCCCCAGATCCAGACGGACTTTAAACGAATATTGAAATCTTTTAATCATATTCCGGTTCCACATCTGTCTTTCCTCCATTAGAGCCTCAGGCAATCCTCCTAGTGAAATGTTAAAAACAACTGATATTACTCTTCCCAAATCTGGAAAATCCTTGGATAACCCTAGAAACGTTTGTCCAATCTCCTTGCTTAAAGGGGTTTTCCACGCTCTGACAACTGATGACTTATCTACCGGATAGGTCATCAGTATATGATCGGTGCGGGTCTGAGACCCGGACCCCACACCGATCAGCTGCTCCGGTGGCCTGCGTGCTCCGGATGTTATGGCACATAATGCTATGTCCGTACATAGCATACTACTGCAGCTCGGCCGCTATTCCGTGGCCGGAGCCAACTGCTTCCAACATTAATTGTTTTCCCTTCTTATAGGACACCTTACAGAATATATAAGGAACCATCCCTTGATTTCGGGTATTAAAGTAAGAGGCCTAAACCATAAAAATTTTATTTTTGCGGAGGGCATTGTCTTGGACTTGACTATCCAATCCCTACCAGAAGTCATGAAAACTTTAGAATCTGTCAGTGCAATTTCTTACTACAAAACACAATCTTCCAAAGTGTCAGGTTTTGAACATTGGGATTCCCTTTCCAGATACAATTCCTTACTAAGCAGATATCCATATCAATGGGATAAAAAATCAATTGCCTACTTGGGGATTCAATTGCCTCTCGAGTATCAGATCTCCTATGAACTAATTCTAAAATATTGAACAAGATTAAAAAAAAAGCTCCAACAAATGAAACCGCATGAAATATCCTGGATGGGACACGTAGCCTCGGTCAAGATGATGATCATTCGAGTAAGTTTTATTTTTCTCTCGCAAACTATCAATATGTTCCCTATGAAATATTTGAAAGATCTACAATTTATTATTTCAAAATTAATTTGGTGGGATAAACACCCACGAATCCGAGCGGATACTTTACAAACCATTTAATAAGGGAGGTATGGGGTGCCCCTCTATAGTTCAATACTATAGAGCCTGTATATTCTGTGATTCACTGAGTATATAAATGTCATGTAGTTCTCCCTAGTACAATACTGAAATTCACTGATTTATGTCTTTAGGGATATATATATTTTTTTAAAGTGCCAGTATCATTGCAATATTTCCAAATTGCAATCTGCCTGTGTCAGACGCTTTCTTTGCCACTATGGTTTCAGTGATTAATCACTGAAACCATAGTGGCAAAGAAAGCGCATCAACAGTTGAACCTGATAGTTGATATATATTTTTTGCAATCTGTGCTGTGCATCTGACACAGGCAGATTGCAATTTGGAAATATTGCAATGATACTGGCACTTTAAAAAAATATATATATCCCTAAAGACATAAATCAGTGAATTAGAGCCTGTATATTCGATCAAATGCAATATCTATGGCTGGATGATTTGTCGGAACACTCGGTTATTATAGAATTCGGTCCCAATGTTTTTAGATTCCTTATCTCTTTTTGGATCAAACCCAGATATACCCCTCCTCCAGGAAAGGCCGTTATAGATCTCTGGACTTTATTGACCAGTAAAAAAAACTTGATGAATATCTATCTTTCATTTATACCTTTAAGAATATTCGAAATGGTCATTAGCATTTTAAAATTGGACTCATGGGTTTCCCATATAGGTGACCTATATGATCAAAATGGTTCAACTAGGGGGCGGACCATGACTCAAGGATTTAAAGAACAGTAAAGAGAGAATCTGAGTGTAAATATGAAACATTCTTAAACAGAAGTCCCACTGAGGATGGCATCTTCCGGATCAACAGCTATTGGTGGTGTGATGATAATTACATTCCTGAAGGCAATAGATAACATTTCATGCCATTTTTTATTATTATTATTATTATTATCATCATCTGTTGTCATTCCTATAATATTTCATACCTAACTTTCTAATCGTTGTACATAACACTATTATGTTTCTTACTTTCTTAGTTTATCTTAACCATTTACCAAGGAAATTCCAGGAGTCTCCAATCCGCAATGTTCTAATACCCTAATAAAAAATTCTCAATTAAAACAAAGAGGTCCCTCATAAAAAATGCAGAGCACTCTCTCTTTGGAGGACCCAGTAGCACCCTACATTACATGAACATCCAATTAATTTCAATGGTACCGTGTAATGCTTAATTTTGCCTGTGGTGGCACTGCAGGGGAATTGAATACCTGCTGCTGGTTTAGCTCACAGATTACATCTGATCTGGACACCCTGTGATCAGTTTAGTATCGGGAAACCCTTCTAGCAAAAATGGATTGTAGAAAGTGGAAAAAAACAGGTCAGTACAGAGTCAAATGGGACTGGAAATAACCAACTAGCCAAAACTTGGCTTAAGAGGGACAGAAAAACCCGAAACCCATGTTATCAATATTATCAGCTGTTACTGTAATTGGGGATTTTATCAGAGTTTAGTGCTCTTGGTAGAGTGATAATAGTCACACCCCTGGAGGCAATGGATAACATTTTGTAATTAATTATTATTATTATAATATAACCTGCTGTAATTTCTGTGATATGTGAGATCTAACTTTCTAATCTTTGTACATATCCCTCTTATGTTTCTTACTTTCTTTGTTTATATTAATCATTTACCAAGGAATTCCCAGGAGACTCCAATCCCGCATTGTAGACATGATTGCTTTTATTTGTATCCCGGGAGCTCGGAGACGATTACCAGAGGATGTTGTTTATGTAACATTTGTAGGAGCTTTTAAATACGATTTTATTAACAGTAATAATTAGGCATCTCATTCTCCGAGTAATGTACATGACGGATGAAGAATCATAATTTAAGTTTACAGTTGATGTTCACTATTGAACGCCATTTTGTGTCTTTAATCTTAATAGGTAAATGCTGATTCTTTTTTTTGCATTTCTACAAATCCCCTGTATAGACAGAGTTAAATGGTAACGTTTTGTCTGCCCACAGCCACCACTAGAGGGAGCTGAGGAGATTACTGCAGACTGTTTATAATATAACAGTACAAATATGAGCGTGGCGAGCTAAACAAATAAGCAGCAGCTGCACAAATTTCTCTTATAGTTTGCTACAATGTATCAGTCTAAAGTCCAGGATGTTCAGCTCACAGACTATTGCTTAAACTGGATATATAAGACAATTAAGTGGATGGGGCTGAGCTGCAATACCAGACACAGACCATGGTATAAAGTGGCGTTGTTTCTGGATCCAAAATGAAGACATGTTTACTGCAAACTCATACAACCACTCTAATGGGGTAAAGAGTAGAAGACTTTTTGTTACTGGGCGGTCGTGTCGTCTCTTTATATGTGGAATATCTAGAAGTATGTCAGTATGTTTAAGGGAAATATGGCAAATCTGAGCTGGTGTCCTGGTAAAGTTTAATTAGATGAGGGGACATGAGGGCTATATCAATGGGAAATTTACATGTGGCAATAAATTGTACTGCTTGTTCACCATACTCTACCTCTTGGCAATCACATTACAGAATTTGAAATGAGTAAATAAGAATAATTCACAAGATCTTCTGCACACATTTCCCAGAGGTTGCCACCCAGCTTTCCTAGTGCCCTAAATGGAAAATCTGCCTAGTTATTCGACAATATGGGAACACAGGATGTATCATTAGATATTAGATGATTTGCTCAGGACCTTAGATATACTGGGTGGAAACTATAGAGGCTGGAATGGTAGCCATATTTATTGTCATGCAGATTTCCCTGAAATTTTTCTTCAGAAACAGCTCCCCTCGTGTCTATAGGCTGTGTCTGGTTTTGCAACTAGGATTGCCACATTTACTACCATAAAATACAGTCCGGATAAAGACAGAATGTGATTTTGTAAGCGTTGCTTTAGACAAAGATTATGTAATATCCCTGGGGTTCAGGGTAGTGAAAGGCTTAATACCAACATTCCAAGTGGTGTAGGGTAGTGTTGAAAAAGCCCATGCCAAAATCCCTATTGCAAACAAATCTACCCACACTTGTTTATTAAACCATCACATATGGACCTATATGTGAACAGTCAGTACTCTGAGCCTTTAAAGAGTAACTAAACGTTCAAACTTCTGACATGTCATAGTGACATGTCAGAAGTTTTGAGTGGTGGAGGTCCGAGCACTGAGACCCCCACCAATCGCTAAAACGAAGCAGCAGAAGTGCTCGTGTGAGCTCTCAGCCGCTTCGTTTCTGATCAGCTTTTTTCGGAAATCAATGTAGCGATGTAAAGACTCAATAGAAAGTCTATGAGCCCGTATTTCGCGACATCGGCTTGCCAGAAAAAGCTGAACAGAAATAAAGCAGCTCAGCGCTCACATAAGCACTTCTGCCGCTTAATTTTAGCGATTGGTGGGGGTCTCAGTGCTGGGACCCCCACCAATCAAAACTTCTGACATGTCAGAAGTTTGTTGAATGTTTAGTTACTCTATAACGTTGGCCCCCTGTAGATTTTTCCACTCACAATGCCCCCTGTAGATAGGGACCCTCATATTGCCCCTGTAGATAGTGCCATTCACAATGTCTCCTGTAGATTTTTCACACCACAGTTATCTGTAGATAGTGCCCCAATTTCTGATAGATGCTCGTCCCACCTCTAGGACTTGTACCTATGTCAAGAGCGGTTGATCACTGACTATCGTCCTGTCTGGAGGCTCTTTCCATTCCCTTCGGAGGGAGTTACAGAAACAGCTGATAGAGCCCCATCTATTAGACATTTCTGACATATCCTGTGTATATGCCATGAATCTTTCTGATTGGAATAACTATATAATAATAAGGGGTAAATCATATCTGGAGTTTACAGGGTTTTGTGCTTATCTCATTGAGCTTCCTCTTACTTCCCTGCACTGATCAGAGAGATCAGAGCAGGACGGGATTTACAGGACTCTGCGGATGTGATTGTAGTCAGAAATATGAAATCTTTGCTGCACAGTATAGAAACAGATCTGATTTTACCTTGGGATCATCAACAAGCAGGATCGCTTCTGCTGACATGCTCATTATGCGATCAAGGCACATAAAATGAATAATAGATCAATAAACAGCATCTTGTTGACAGTTTCTAGGTGGTAACAGGAGCTTTTCTTTTTACGCTGTACAGAATAAGAAACAGCTGGATGTTCGATTTCCTGACTGTATAGCCAATGTGAGGGTCCAGTGGCCCAAAAGTCAATTTCCAGGAAGTAAAGTAGCCCGACACCTGTATGACATAAATGTTCTACTATTCAGAGCCTTGACGTTGTAGCAGCGGGACGTGTTTTATGTTGTTTGTATTTTAGAAACGGTTTGTTCTGCAGATTTTAGTTTTCTACAGCTTGAGGCCAGAACTGTGAGAAACAGGTAATTGAGATTTTATATGGGGTAAGAACAATTAACAATTGATTTACTGCTTTGATCCATATACGTAACAAAGTTTAAAGAGACCCTTCATATTTTTTTCTGCTCAGTCCCACCGCCAACTCGGCACTGTTAAACTATTGCAATATGGCCTCATTGTCTTAAAATTACTTTAATCCCTTCCTTCTTGGGGTCAGATTGGGCCTTCATATTGTTGGACTACCCTTTTAGTAATAAAACTGGAAAACGTTAACGGTGATTAACAGGATTGTACAGGATTAGAAAAACATGACTACTCTCCTCCAAAAACAGGGCCACACTTTTCCATAGGTTGTGTTTGGTATTGCAGCCCCATTCGCCTTAAAGAGGCTCTGTCACCAGATTTTGCAACGCAGATAGGCGCTGCAATGTAGATTACAGTAACGTTTTTATTTTTAAAAAACGAGCATTTTTGGCCAAGTTATGACCATTTTCGTATTTATGCAAATGAGGCTTGCAAAAGTACAACTGGGCGTGTTGAAAACTAAAAGTACAACTGGGCGTGTTTACTACTTTTACTAGCTGGGCGTTGTGTATAGAAGTATCATCCACTTCTCTTCACAACGCCCAGCTTCTGGCAGTGCAGACACAGCCGTGTTCTCCAGAGATCACGCTGTGTCGTCACTCACAGGTCCTGCATCGTGTCGGCACCAGATGATTCTGCAGCAGCATCGGCGTTTGCAGGTAAGTCGATGTAGCTACTTACCTGCAAATGCTGATGCTGCTGCAGAATCAACTGTAGCCTCTGGTGCCGACACGATGCAGGACCTGTGAGTAACGTCACAGATCTGCACTGCCAGAAGCTGGGCGTTCTGAAGAGAAGTGGATGATACTTCTCATCAGAACGCCCAGCTAGTAAAAGTAGTAAACACGCCCCGATGTACGCACATAATACACGCCGAGTTGTACTTTTACTTTTCAACACACCCACTTGGACTTTTGCAAGCCTCATTTGCATAACTACAAAAATGGTCATAACTTGGCCAAAAATACTCGTTTTTTTAAAATAAAAACGTTACTGTAATCTACATTGCAGCGCCGATCTGCTGCAATAGCAGATAGGGGTTGCAAAATCTGGTGACAGAGCCTCTTTAAGGGAGCTAAATTGCAAGACCAGACATGACCCATTGGCAGGTGTGGCACTGTTTCTAGAAGAAAGCAGACATGTTTTTCTAATGCTGTACAACATCTTTGACCAATATGCTTTTAGAGTTTACCGTAACCTGCTTGGCATCGTGTGCGAACTTAGAAGTTGCCCCCCCCACCCCCCATGCCTTTACTGCCCCCTACACAGTTTTTGCACAAACCAAGAAGTCACATACAAACCCCTTTATTATTGAAATACATGCATGTGTATGTGATCCCCTTATATATATATAACTATGCACTAGTGGTGTCAATGTATAATACACAGTCCAGTCACATTATTATGACCACCTCCTACTTTCGACATCGGCAGCACGTAGCCTATGAAGGAAGTGATGTGTCGTGGGCTGGCCTGGTGGGTATATAAGGTGTGCGATAGGCTGTCTGAACACATATCACTTATTGATGCCATGGGTAAAAGGGGTGATTTATCAGAGTTGCAAAAATGGATGTTCATTGGCTTTCGAGCCAAGGGTGGCAGTATTTCTCCACAGCGCAGTTTGTGAACTGTTCGCGTGCTGCTGTGGTGAAAGTGTATAGTGAGTAGATGAATGACACCATTGGGAATAACCGACGTGGAAACTGCGGAGCACCACGTGCCATTGATGTGAGAGGTGAACGCCTGCTACGAAGGTGCGCGAGAGCCAAACGAAACGCTATAGTGGAGCAGGTCACCAGGAAAATCAACCAGGGGGGTACCAGACGTGGGTCTAAAACAGCAGCTTAGCGAATCCTACTATTTCATAGCATTTCTCTGGGCTCACTCATCCATGTGGAAGACACTCTGAACCAATTTGGGCATGAATCCATCATTGCAGATTACGTCCACCCATACATGCTGTTTGTCTTCCCTGGCGCAGATGGAATCTTCCAGCAAGAGAATACGACATGTCACACGGCTAGAAATGTCCGACAGTGGTTGTCCATTTACCCATTCTCCAAGGTCCATAAAGACATGGTTGGGTGAGTTTGGTGTGGAAGAACTTGACTGGCCCGCACAGAGCCGAGACCTCAACCCATTCAAACACCTTTTGGGATGAACTAGAACTGGAACGTAGTTTGCGATACAGGCCCTCTTGTGGAACATCAGTGTCTGACCTCACAAATGATCTTCTGGACAATTGAGCAAAAATTCCCACAGACACTCTTTACTCTATATTAATACCCATGGATTTAAAAGGGGATGTCATAAAAGCTCCTGTAGGTGTAATGTGTAGGTGTCCCAATACTATTGTTTATACAGTGCACTTCTATCGCACATGGGCACCTATATGGCCAGGTCATTATCTGCTTTTCTAGGTTGGACACTGTTTGGAAATGGGACAGATCTCATGGAGACCTCTTTGGAGAGCACTGAATAGGTCTTGATTGATCCAGAAGACGTGTAGACCTCCATTTCTACTATTTATGCAGTTTTTTTGCCCGGGGGGGGGGGTGTCTAAAGTACTATGCATTCTGCTGATATGTTATACCTTTAAATATAAACTACTTCTCTACATTTTCTCAACACACTTCTGTAATTTTTGTTAAAAATCCTACAACTTTTCTTATTTTGCAGTACTTTAATTCAGCTATATCACATGCTGCCTGCTGTTACAATTTCTACTGAGGAGAAGCTAGCTACTTCCTACAAAATCTCTGGTCTGTCTAATTTACTCATTTGTTTACCGATACCAGATCATGTTTTACATTTGACAAATAGACTCCATCAAGCATGTACAGTTAGGTCCAGAATTATTTGGACAGTGACACAATCTTCATGATTTGGGCTCTGCTGCCACCACATTGGATTTGAAATGAAACAACTAAGATGCAATTGAAATGTAGACTTTCTGGTTTAAATCAAGGGGATGAAAAAAAATATCCTGTGAAACGTTTAGGAATTGGAACCATTTTTCTACACAGCCGCCTCGTTTCAGCGGCTCAAAAGTAATTGGACAAATTAACATTAGCATAAATAAAAACTGTAATACTTTGTAGAGAATCCTTTGCAGGCAATGACGGCCTGAAGTCTGGAACCCACGGACATCACCAGATGCTGAGTTTGCTCCTTTGTGATGCTTTGCCAGGCATTTACTGCAGCGGTCTTCAGTTGTTGCTTGTTTTTGGCTCTTTCTGCCTTAAGTTTTGACTGTCACCAGCATTTCACCTATTAAACTAGCAATACCTGGTGGTAGTGGGTGAAAAATAATTTCTATATAACCTAGAATTGTCTTCTTAGTCGGCTCTGTAGCTTTAGTGTTCAGTTTTTTAGTGTTCCCACACCGTATGCTAATGAGCATAAGAGTCATGTCTTCGTTTGAAAAGAGTCAGATCTTCTTTCAAATCTTTCCGAGCTTAACCCGCCTCCTTACTTTTGATTGACAGCTTCTCCCCTTCCGCAACACAAAAAATCCGGCGCTTGTGCATTGATGTCCTATTCTGGTGTGTGCGCACACAGGGACACCGGATTATTACGATAAAATATGCAAAATGTTTGCAGACCGTTATTTACAGTCGGAGGAGTTTAGGAGAGGGGATAACGGCAATGAACTTTTGACATCAGCGGCCAGTGAAGGATCAGTAAAGTTCAATAGGTAAAATGCTGGTGACAGGTTCCCTTTAAGCAAGTGAAATGCTCGATCGGGTTGAGATCTGGTGATTGACTTGGCCATTGCAGAATATTCCACTTCTTTCCTTATAAACTCCTGGGTTGCTTTCGCAGTATGTTTTGGGTCATTGTCCATCTGAAATGTGAAGCGACGTCCAAATCAACCTTGCTGCATTTGGTTGATTCTGAGCAGAAAGTAAATCCCTGAACACTTCAGAATTCATCCGGCTGCTTATGTCTTCAGTCACATCATCAATAAACACTAGTGACCCAGTGCCTTTGGCAGCCATGCATGCCCAGGTCAACACACTGCCCCACCATGCATTCACACTGCCCCCACCATGCCATCACACTGCCTCCACCATGTTTTATAGAGGATGTGGTATGCTTTGGATCATGAGTCGTTCCAAGCCTTCTCCATACGTTCTTCCTCCCATCATTCTGGTACAGGTTGATCTTAGTTTCATGCTGTTCCAGAACTGGGCGGTTTCTTTGGATGTTGTTTGGCAAAGTCTAATCTGGCCTTTCTATTTTTGAGGCTGATTAATGGTTTGCACCTCGTGGTGAACCCTCTGTATTTGTCCTCATGAAGTCTTTTGTTTATGGTTGACTTAGATACACCTACTTCCAGGAGAGTGTTCTTCACTTGGGTAGATGATGTGAAGGGATTTTTCTTCACCATGGAAAGGGTTCTGCGATCATCCACCACTGTTGTCTTCCGTGGATGTCCAGGCCTTTTGGAGTTCACGAGATCAGCAGTGCGCTCTTTTTTTTAAGACTGTACCAAACTGTTGATTTGGCCACTCCTAACATTTGTGCCATCTCTCTGATGGATTTCTTCATTTTTTTCAGCCTAACGAAGGTCTGTTTCACTTGCATTGAGAGCACCTTTGACCTCATGTTGAGGGTTCACAGCAACAGCTTCCAAATGCAAATGCCGCACCTGGAATCAACTCCAGACCTTCTACCTGCTTAATTAATGGACTAACGAGGGAAAAGCCCATTAAATAGCTTTTGAGATAATTGTCCAATTACCTTTGGTCCCTTGAAAAAGAGGCAGCTACACATTAAAGAGCTGTAATTCCTACACCATTCCTCAAAATTAGGATGTGAATGTAAAGGATCTGCCAGACACAGCTTCTGTGTCGATGCCCGTGGTTAGTCAGTCTGCACCTGCTCCTAAGTCTGAGAGAGTGACTCCTTCTTCTACCACTCAGGCTGGGAGGCTGAGAAGTGGGAGAGCCTATCACAGCCTGGCCAGACGGAGCTAGCTCCCTCCGTCTATTTATACCTTCATTTCCTGCTCCTCCTTTGCCTGTGATTCTGCTTGTTTCCTGGCTCTGCTGCTTGTACTATTTGTCCTCTGCTTCATTTTGACCCTGGCTTTACTGACTACTCTGCGTTTGGTACCTCGTGCACTCCTGGTTTGACTCGGCTCGTTCACTACTCTTGTAGCTCACGGTGTTGCCGTGGGCATCTGCCCCATTTCCCTTAGCTTCTATGTACCCTCACTCTCCACACAATATGTCTGTCTGCCGTGCACATAGTGAGAGTAGGGACCGTCGCCCAGTTGTACGCAGTCGCCTAGGACGGGCCGTTGCAAGTAGGCAGGGACTGAGTGGCGGGTAGATTAGGGCTCACCTGTCTGTCTCCCTACCCCGTCTTTACAGTGAATTCCCTCAAATTAATGCGGAGAGTCTACACTTTAAGCCCATATTGATTATATAACTGTATATTCAATATGTTTTGGTAAACAGCTAAAATGCCCTCAAATTAATGCGGAGAGTCTACACTTTAAGCCCATATTGATTATATAACTGTATATTCAATATGTTTTGGTAAACAGCTAAAATGCCAAATCTTGTGTCACTATACAAATAATTCTGAACCTGACTGTATCTGCACAGTAAGAAGATTAGACAGGTACTATAATATGGTTGCCAACCAAGGACACCTGGGGGGGCGGAGGAAGGAAAACCCTGTGCGTGAACGGGAGAAAGAAAAAATAGCCCATGAGATCTATATATGGCTGACAATTAGAGAGCTACTTCCTGCCCCAAGTGAAGACAGGAATACAAACAGCTGAGCTTTACAAGCCTAAACAGTTTCTTGACATAAGGATTTACATTTTTGGGCTTCTTGCCAAAAGACTCAAACAGTAATGTGTACCCAGCATGTGCCTAAGCGGTTTACATGTATCTATTGTGTGGAGAGATGGGGCCATTTGCATTGTGTGGACACATTAGATCGGCTATAAATATGAACAGCGCAGCATCCAGCTCCACAACACATCAAGATGAAGATGTTTATTGTGCTTCTTCTCGCAGCTCTAACAACTTCCAGCTGGGCATCGATCCCGTGTATGTTGCTCGAAGCAATGAGAAATAACCAGTTGCCTGAAGAAATGGTGGGAAATCGTAAGCATGTCCTCTACAGTATATGTTTATTTTTTGTTGTCCTGGATGTTTAACAATTAGTTTCATCTTCTTATGTTCTACATGTCTATTATTATAGTATTTTCTGAGGCACATAAAACCTATAAATTAATGGAAAATACAGAAAGAAAACACTTATTAGTCAGTCTACAAACAATTGAAAAACAAAAAAACTTGTAGAAATCTGGTCCATTTGCTCCTGGTACTCTACAGGTGGTGCATTTGGCCTTTCTGCTGACTGAGGCAAACATTGAAATGGCACCCCCCACACGCCCTATAGGGCGATGGGGGACAGATAGCAGGGAAGAAAAAAAACAATAGAATTTTTATGTTCACATGTTATAGAAATCTGTTTAATACAGGTATATAGGATTTATAAAAATCCTGATGACGTGCTGCATAAAATCTGCAGTGTATACATACAGATAAATGACAACCCTATCTACCGGCACTCACTATATTACACTTATTATAGACATTTTGTGCGCATTCAGCATCATAGGCATGAAAATTCACTGTGTGCACTGGAAGCACAGTAGTAAATATGCTCCAGAACTAAGCTCAGCACATATATATATATATACACACACACACACATACATATATATACACACACATACATACACAGCACCAAGCTCAGTACATATATATATACACACACACACACACACAACACCAGAACCAAGCTCACTACATATATACAGAACCAGAACCAAGCTCAGTATATATGTGTATATATATATATCTATATATATATATATATATATACATACATACATACACAGTACCAGAACCAAGCTCAGTACATATATACACAGCACCAGAACTAAGCACAGTACATGTATACACAGCACCAGAACCAAGATCAGTACATAAACACAGCACCAGAACCAAGCTCAGTATATATACAGTACCAGAGCAAAGCTCAGTACATAAATACAGCACCAAAGCTAAGCTTAATACATATATGAAGCACCAGCACAAATACAGCTCAGTACAGAGCTCATTTACAAATTTCGTTTAACCCCTGCCATATAGGTTTGTACGGCGTAAATATACAGCTCCCAGCATGGCCTGAACAATGGTAAGGATATGCTGTGATTTGCTGTTTCAAAAAAAAGAATCATATCACCAATCATCTCGCTGCAGATCATATAGTCACTACAGTACTGATTAGTTAGTGGAAGAATAAACATTTTCGCTGAGTGATTTACGTGACGTCTTCTCTGATTCTAGTCGTTCTTTTTTCTCCATCCAGTCCAGACCGGCCACGATCCATTTCTGCGGTTTGCTGCTCAGATGTCTTATGCTTCTCAGTTTTCAAACATTTCCGCACCTATTAATTAAAATTAAATTCTCATGGTGCCACACACTACGCCCCTCTTATAGACGCAGATACAATTATAGTGTAGGAGGGGATGGCGACATTTCGTTTCAGTGGCGCCGCCACCCCCTCAGAGAGGCAGCTGGCCCCTCACTAAGGCAAGAGGTTCACCTCGCCTCATGGACGGTGCAACCCAAGTGAGAGGTGTTCTTTGCTGTACAGTACAGATGGAAGTGTAGGGGAGAGAAACATGGAAGCCTAAGCCACGGCTTCTCAACAGTTATCTATCTATCTATCTCATATATATCTATCTATTCATTCATCTCCACCTTTAACTTCAGTGCTGCTAATTATAATGGTTTTTTTTAACTCTAAAAGGCTATGTCCATGTTTCTTCATTTTATTCAGTCATGTGTATAGCTCATCATGCCAGTGGATTCGATGTTAAAAAAGATGGTGATCACCACGGTGCCTTCGGGATCAGCTCCAGCATGTGGTGCCAAGACACTGACCGCACATCCAAGAACCTGTGCAATATGTCATGTTCAGGTAGAATTCATCTTCATACTCTGACTTTCTAATATGTCAACAAACGTTCTGTAGTTCCTTAAAAACACTTGTTCTAGAACAACAAGGTGGTCAGTAGTGGTACTGCAAGAACATTAACCTGGACATATAGATCTGTCTTATAATTTTGTTTTCTTTTGTGTAGATTTACATGACGACAACCTAGAGGATGATGTCAGATGTGCAGCCACCATTGCATCTGAAGAAGGATATGAAATGTGGTAGGTTTTTATTGTTTGACAGGATGGTGGGAACCTTATGTATACTGTATATATGACTCTTAACCCCTTAAGGACGCAGCCTAGTTTTGGCCTTAAGGCTCAGAGCCCATTTTTCAAATCTGACATATTTCACTTTATGTGGTAATAACGTCGGAATGCTTAAACCTACCCAAGCGATTCTGAGATTGTTTTCTCGTGACACATTGGGCTTCATGTTCGTGGTAAAATTTGGTCGATATATTCAGTGTTTATTGGTGAAAAATTGCAAAATGTAGAGAAAATTTTGAAAAAATTGCATTTTTCAGAATTTAAATGCATCTGCTTGTAAAACAGACGGTTATACCACCCAAAATAGTTACTAGTTCACATTTCCCATATGTCTACTTTAGATTGGCATCGTTTTTTGAACATTTTTTTATTTTTCTTGGACGTTACAAGGCTTAGAACATAAACAGCAATTTCTCATATTTTTAAGAAAATTTCAAAAGCCTTTTTTTTAAGGTACCTCTTGAGTTCTGAAGTGGCTTTGTGGGGCCTATGTATTAGAAACCCTGATAAAACACCCCATTTTAAAAACTAGACCCCTCAAAGTATTCAAAACAGCAGTTAGAAAGTTTTTTAACCCTTCAGGCATTTCACAGGAATTAAAGCAAAGTGGAGGTGAAATTTGCAAATTTCATTTTTCTTGCTGAATTTCAATTTTATTCATTTTTTTTTCTGTAACACAGAAGGTTTTACCAGAGAAACACTACTAAATATGTATTGTCCAGATTCTGCAGTTTTTAGAAATGTCCCACATGTGGCTCTAGTGCGCTCGTGGACTAAAACACAAGCCCTAGAAGCAAAGAAGCACCTAGTGCATTTTGAGTCCTCTTTTTTATTAGAATATATTTTAGGCAGCATGCCAGGTTTGAAGAGGTGTTGAGGTGTCAAAACAGTAGGAATCCCCCAATGGTGACCCCATTTTGGAAACTACACCCCTCAAGGAATTCATTTAGGGTTGTTCTTACCATTTTGACCGCACAGTTTTTTCACAGCACGTATTTGAATTGGGCTCTGAAATGAAAAAAATGTCATTTTTTCCAATAAAATGTCATTTGTGATCAAAATTTCTTATTTTCACAAGGAACAAAATACCCCATTTTGTTGCCCAATTTGTCCTTAGTGTGGCAATACCCCATTTGTGGTGATAAACTGCCGTTTGGGCCCATGGGAGGGCTCAGAAGGAAAGGAGCGCTATATGTTTGTTGGAGTCCAGATTTTGTTGGATTGGTTTTCGGGTGCCATGTCGCATTTGCAGAGCCTCAGAGGTATCAAAGCAATGGAA
This sequence comes from Rhinoderma darwinii, assembly GCF_050947455.1. Lineage (NCBI taxonomy): Eukaryota > Metazoa > Chordata > Amphibia > Anura > Rhinodermatidae > Rhinoderma > Rhinoderma darwinii. The sequence goes on from NC_134699.1 coordinate 19,577,980, forward strand.
ACCCACCAAAAGTGACCCCATTTTGGAAACTACACCCCTCAAGGAATTCATTTATGGTTGTTGTTAGCATTTTGACCACACAGTTTTTTCACAGCACCTATTTCAATTGGGCTGTGACATTAAAAAAATGACATTTTTTCCAATAAGATGTAATTTTTTACCAAAATTTCTTATCTTCACAGGGAACAAAATACTCAATTTTGTTGCCCAATTTCTCCTGAGTGCATCAATACCCCATTTGTGGCAATAAACTGCCGTTTGGGCCCATGGGAGGCCTCAGAAGGGAAGGAGCGCTGTGTGTTCTTTGGAGTACAGATTTTGCTGGTTTGGTTTTCGGGTGCCATGTCGCATTTGCAGAGCCCCAGAGGTATCAAAGCAATGGAAACCCACCAGAATTGACCCCATTTTGGAAACTACACCCCTCAAGGAATTCATTTATGGGTAATGTGACCATTTAGACTCCATAGTTTCTTCACAGAACTAATTTGAATTGGGCTGGGAATTAAAAAAAAATATATTTTTTCCAATAATATGTCATTTTAGCTCAAAAATTCTTATTTTCACAAGAAATAAAATACTCCATTCTGTTGCCCAATTTGTCCTGAGTGCGGCAATACCCCATTTGTGGTGATAAACTGCCGTTTGGGCCTATGGGAGGGCTCAGAAGGAAAGGAGCGCTGTGTGTTCTTTGGAGTCCAGATTTTGCTGGATTGGTTTTCGGGTGCCATGTCGCATTTGCAGAGCCCCAGAGGTATCAAAGCAATAGAAACCAACCACAAATGACCCCATTTTGGAAACTACACCCCTCAAGGACTTCATTTATGGGTGTTGTGACCATTTTGACCCCATAGTTTTTTCACAGAACTTATTTGAATTGGGCTGGGAATGAAAACAAAATTATTTTTTTCAAATAATATGTCGTTTTGGCTGAAAATTTCTTATTTTCACAAGAAACAAAATACCCCATTCTGTTGCGCAATTTGTTCTGAGGGCCGCAATACCCCATTTGTTGTGATAAACTGCCGTTTGGGCCCATGGGAGGGCTCAGAAGGAAAGGACCACCATTTGGCCTACTGGGGATTTTCTAGTGCGAAGTCATGTATGCAGAAGCCCCTGAGGTACCAGAACAGTTGAAACCCCCAAGAAGTGACCCCGTTTTAAAAACTACACCCTTAAGGCATTCATCTACATGTGTAGTGAGCATTTTGACCGGAGACCTACACCCCATAAACTGTAATGTGGGTTCTCCCGGATATGGCAATACCCTACATGTGGCTGTTATCAGCTGCCTGGGCACACAGCAGGGCCCAGAGGGGAAAGACGAGGGGGGATAAGCTGTGTGGAGTGCATCAGGGTAAGTAAAATTGGGGTAAATTATAAACCAAGGGATGTATGATAAATTTTAAAACACTTTCATACAGAGCTCTGGTTATTCGGGACACGTGTCACATTGATATATTGTGTCCTCCCTTACCCCCTCTTATAGCAGACTTTGCACCTCTTTTGACTTTTTCCCTTCTTGCCAGTTTGGGGAACTTCTCCTGGAAAGTGTTGCCCTGGTACGATGCGTGTGGGCTCGCTTCCAGAAGTACTGGGTGCCCCCCCTTCTTGGTCCCTAAAGATTAGGTTCTTGATAATCACCTCTTGAAATTCCAGGAAAGTTCCCGTCTGGCCTGCACATCGACGTAGCATGTACGCATTGTACAATGCCATCTGTATGATGTGCCCGGCCAGCTTCTTATACCACACCGCATGGCGCTGTAGGGCTTCAGGGCTTGATCTTACAAGTCCATCCCTCCCATGTACCTATTGTAGTCCAGGATGCAGTCTGGTTTGGGGGTGGCCTTTCTTTCATATATCCTAAACCTGTAGGTATACCCTGATGCACTCTCACAGCTTATACATCTTCACGCCATACCTTGCCCTCTTACCCGGCAGGTACTGGCGGAATTGAACCCTCCCTTTAAAATGTACCAGGGACTCATCAATAGAAATACACTTCTCAGGGGTGTATGCTGGGGAAAACCGGGCACTGGAACGGTCTAATAGGGGTCTCCGTTTATACAAACGGTCAAAACTGGGGTCATCTCGGGGTGGGCACGGCTCATTATCAGTATAATGTAAGAAGCGAAGTATTGCCTCATTTATTTATTTTTTTAGGTTCCAGTTCAGTTCTGAAGTTGCTTTGAGGGGCCCATATATTAGAAACCCCTATCAAACACCCCATTTTAGAAACTAGACCCCTCAAAGTATCCACAACAGCATTTAGAAAGTTTATGAACCCTTTAGGTGTTTCACGGGAATTTAGAGCAAAGTAGAGGTGAAATTTAAATTTATTTTTTTGTCAGAAAATCCGCTTTATACCATTTTTTTTATAACACAAAAGGATTTATCAGAGAAACGCAACTTAATACGTATTGCCCAGATTCTGCAGTTTTGAGAAATATCCCACATGTGGCCCTAGTGCGGTAATGGACTGAAGCGCCGGCCTCCGAAGCAAAGGAGCACCTAGTGGATTTTGAAGCATCTTTTTTATTAGGCACCATGTCCGGTTTGAAGAGGTCTTGTGGTGCCAAAACATTGGGAACCCCCCAAAAGTGACCCCAATTTGGAAACTAGACCCCTCGAGGAATCCATTGTAGTTTTCTTGGGGTGCATGCGGCTTTTTGATCAGTTTTTATTCTATTTTAGGTGGCGTGGTGACTAAAAAACAGCAATTGTACGATTGTTTTTTTTTTTCGTTTTTTTTTACAGCGTTCACCGTGCGCTATAAATGACATATTCACTTTATTCTGCGGGGCGATACGATTACGGCGATACCAGATGTTTATAGTTTTTTTTTATGTCTTATGGCGTTTGCACAATAAAATACGTTTTGTAAAAAATCATTCACTTTTTGTGTTACCTTATTCTAAGAGCCAGAACGTTTTTATTTTTCAATCAATAAAGCCGTGCGAGGACTTATTTTTTGCGTAACGAACTGTAGTTTCGATCAGTACCATTTTTCGGTACATGCGACTTTTTGATCTCTTTTTATTCCATTTTTTGGGAGGTGAAGTGACCAAAGAATTGTGATTGTGGTTCGGTTTATTATTATTTTCTTTTACGGCGTTCACCGTGCGGGATAAATAACGAAATAATTTTGTAGTTCAGGCCGTTACGGACGCGGCGATACCAATTATGTATAGTTTGTTTGTTTATATATTTTTATTAATAATAAAGGACTGATAAGGGAAAAAGGGGGATTTTTACTTTTAATACTTTTAAATCTTTTATTTTCTTATTTTTACACAACTTTTTGTAACTTTTTTTTTACTTTATTACTTTGTCCCACTAGGGGACATGAGGGCAGGAGGCCCTGATCGCTATTCTAATACACTGCACTACATGCGTAGTGCAGTGTATTAGAACTGTCAGCTACTCACTGACAGCAAGCATAGTAGGTCCTGACGTTGTCAGGACCCACTAGGCTTCCGTCTATGGCATCGCCGGACGCCATTGTTTGGTGTCCGGTTGCCATAGTCACCATCGCCGGCCGCTATCGCGTAGCAGGCCGGCGATGGCAGCTTAACCCCTAAAAAGCCGCGATCTCTATAGAACGCGGCTTTTAAGGGGTTAATCAGCGGGGACACAGCGATCGGTCCCCGCTGTAGGAGCTGTGACAGCTGCTGAACAAGACAGCAGCGTCACAGCTCCTGTATGTGTCGGGAGGACGGCCGAAACGGCCGTTACTCCCGAGACGTACTATTACGGCATGGAGCGCGAACGATACAGCTGCCATGACGTAATAGTACGTCAAGGAGCGGGAAGGGGTTAACATCTCACAATAAGGGGTTTTGTCAGTGAAATGGATTGATGTTCATTTTTTACATCTGCCTATATTCTAAAACTCTTCAAGAAATGTTCCACTTTTAGAAATTCCTCGATTATACACGCCATAAAAGTGTAGTCAATGGGAAACCAAGGTCTGAGACCCCCACCGATCCCGAGAAGCAGCTTTCAATACCTCCAATTTGTGGGGACATCCCACCATGTTTTTAGGTTATGCTGAACTTGAACATAATGTTGTTGCAATAATGTGACCCATGTTCATAGTCTAGTTGGAGAAGTTACTTACTTGCCATGAAAAATGTATTAATCCCATTGAGACTTTTTTCATTTTAATTTTTTTCCTCCCCATCTTCCAAAAGCCATAACTTTTTTCTTTTTCGACACATATGAGGGCTTGTTTTTGCGTGACGAGCTGCAGTTTTTCACGGCATTATTTAATGTACCCTATAATGTACTGGCAAACTGCAAACAAATAATTTGTTTGAGCTAAGGTGACCAAAAAACAATTCTGCCATATAATTATTTTTTTTCATAGCATTTACCATGCCAGTTAAATAAAGTTATATTAGAATAGTTCGAACTTTTATGGATGTGGCGATACCAGTTATGTTACTTTTTTAAAAATGTGAAATTTTTTTTTTTATTTTGTTTATTTTAAGTCCCTCCTGGGGACTTGAACCAGCGATCACTTAATCGATATACTGCAATACTAATGTATTGCAGTATATCGGGATTTAGATAGGCTCCTATTAAACTCTGGCAGGTCCTACTAGGAGCACAAAGATGGCGATCGCATCACGGGGGTAAACTATTGGTAAATAACTACTCTAACTGTAAAGAACCCTTTCCTTTGTTGATGTCTGGATCATCTTTCCTCCACCTGTACGGAATGTCCCCTGGTCCTTTGTAATGTTCTTGGAATTAAAAAAAAATTTATTTGTAAAAGATCAAAAGCATTTGGGCAAACTCTAGGGGTGGACCCCAGAGCTCATATATTACTGAGTGAGTAATAAAGCTCTACTGGTTTTAAAAATAGAGATCATGGAGGGACTCAAGAATTAATACAGCCCAGAGCTTCATGTTTCCTACCTACCCTATTGAATGATCTTCATGAATTTTAGGTCAATGACTACATCATGAATTTACAAGAAGGGGTTGTATGAGATTAGAAAAACATAACTGTGTGGGAACTAAATCGGGTCGAGCTGCAATACCACACACAGCCTATGTACAAGAGTGGTGCTGTTTCTCTTATCTCATACAATCTTTTTAGTCACTTAGATATTTTAATAATGTTATTTTGCTTCTTTCTTACATAGGAATGTCTGGAAACCAAATTGTTCCAACAGAGACCTTGTGGCATATCTCAATTCATGTTTAGCTGATTAAACTTCATGCAAACTGATCAGGACGATTTTGATTAAATCTATATGTGTCTTCTCTCTAAATCCCTGATACAACTTAATGTTTATCTTCTGAAATTGTTTCTAAAAATGGAAATATTTCTCAATTTGTAAACCAATAAAGTATGTTGAGCAATGAATATTTGTATTTGTCCATTGGTCACAGCTATGTACATACATAATATTACAGGCCGGTCATACAGATGAATGGCTGACCATGCAGGACATGATCTGGATATTCTCCAACTGTAAGCAGGGCTGCACTCATGGACTTCTTTACAGTAAGATGTTTCCATCGAGTCTGGCAATGTCACGTGATCCTTCCTGGTGCGACATCCTAGAGGACACTGAAGAGGAGAAAGTGACCACATGCATCAGATTATTTACTGCCTAACTCAATGGAAACTCCAATTCAGGATTTAAGGTGTTCAGTCATGACAACCCCCCGTTCATACATCCTATGGACAACATAGAGGTCCCCTTCTCTAAAAAGCAGCTTGTCATCGTCTGGAAGAAGATTTGGAGTCCAGTGGCCAAAACGCTCATGCAGGAGGGTTATGATAGCAAGAAGAGTTAAGTAAACTGAATTAAGCAGAAACAGGTTGTAGTGTGAGGCAGAGATGTGGTCAGGAAACAATCCAAGTTTAGTACAAAGATAAGCGGCAACAGTTTTTAAAGTGACAGCAATGAACTAGACTACAGGCAGGAATCTCTATAGTTTTACAATTAGGAAGTGGAAGGGGCAGGTTTATTTAGGAAGCCAAAAGACTGAAACCGATCAGATAATCAAGGCAAGAAATCTCACGACGCAGGAATCAAGAGAACCTGGACAACAGATTCATCAGTGGAGATGTCCAACATTTCAGATGGGTCAATGAGAAGAGCTGCTGCCTGAGACAGGAGTTTCTGGGTTGTAATCCTGACACAGCTTTTGCTCGAGAGAATTCTGCATAGCCATGTATTCTAGTATATATTATAACAGTCACTGATGAATTTTAATCAGCCTTGTGTAATAATAAATTTTCTATATAGCATTGTCTGCGCTGATTGTATACTAGCTGCTGCAACCTGAGGCAGTCAGCTCACAAGCTCCACCTAGTGGTGACCACAGGCAGCCAGAACTTTATCTTTGAACTATCTTATGGAATTAATCAGCAAATAATTTTATTTCTATTTAGGTTAAAAAATCTAAATGGTGTTGAAGGGTGGACATTAACTTTAAGTAACCCGTACACCTTAGTTTCTTGTTGGTGGACTACTTCCTTTAGTGGGATCTATTGCCAATCTAATGCCACCTTGCCATTCTATATTCTCAGCAAAAAAAAAAAAACTTGATTTGTTTCAGATTCATCCTCTTTTACTACTCCTGGTCACTTAAAGAGAATAGTGATATACGGGAGGGCATATTTAAACGTACCTTTTTTGTGGTTATTTGCGTGACCTAGAAACTGGCACTTGATTTGCCTTGGGCGGTCTATTTAAAAAATCGAAACGGTGTTCAAAGGTACACATGGAGTTTGATGTAGCCTGTATGGCAGTGCACCGAGGCTGTACACAAGCTCTGTGCCATTGGTGTTGCGAGTACCGGTCATTTTTTGTCATCCACAACCAATGCGTTCTGCAACTTCTGGATCTTTGTTACTTTGGGCAATAATAGAAACTAAACTGTAACAAAGTCTAATCTAAGATAGAAGTCAGGAGAATATCAGACGCTGTTCTTGTTCTTTTTCCAAATGTCTAACAACCTCATATTCAGAAACAAATAACACCTGGACCTCCTCGAATAACACAATGATAGACACTTATATTAGAGGGGGTCATCCAATTCCAGACAACCCTAGTAAATATGCCCTATTAGGACATAAGGATATCACAAAGGGGGTCTTCCACTTGAATGGAGCTGTGATGTTTGTCATTAGTGATAGATAACTGTGTGTGAGCCCCTTCCCTTTTGATTCTTGTTCTCACCTACACACCCTATACTAGGAAAGGGGGCCTGGTGCATATTTACTCCTACCCATCACATATTAATATAGGAACCTTTGGTCTTATTACAGACTCTCATGTTTACTAATGTTGCAGTAACAGTCTACAGAAAGAGCCCTGCACAAGCTCCCCCTGCCCTTGGATAAGGGGAATATGGCCAATCTGAGCTGGTGTCCTCCTCTGAATTGGCCCCATAGTAGTCTAAGAAAATGCATTTATGTTACATTCTCCATTATGTCTTATTAAAAGAGTTTTCTGGTTTAGAAATGAATATTCTAATACCCTGATAGTAAAATTCTGAGTTAATACAAAGAGGTCCCCCGCTCATAGTGGAGAACGGCTACAAAGAGCGTCTCTCTCCTTGGAGGACCCAACATCTTCCTGCATTACACAAAAATGCAATTGTTTTGAAAAGGTACCATGTAATGCTTAATTTTGCCTGTGGTGGCACTGCAGGGGAATTGAACACCTGCTGCTGATTACATCTGATTGGGACACCCTGTGAACAGTTTAGTTTCGGGAACCCTTCTAACAAAAATGGATTGTAGAAAGTTGAAACAAACAGATCAATACAGAATCAAACAGGACTGGAAATAACCAACTAACCAAAACTTGGCTTTAGTGGGACGGAAAAACCCCAAGCCCATATAAAATCATTATTATCAGACGTTTCTGTAATTTGAGGAGATATAATCAGAGTTTAGTGCTGGGAACTATTTATATGAATGTAATATACAGGGAGGTTCTGACGAGTTATTGGTCTTTATAGCGCACACTGTTGATTAGGATCCTCTTATTACACAATGTGTTGATTGTTTGCCGATGATAAATATATAAAATTTATTACTTATAATTCCCGGGAACCAGTGCAATGGTGGAAATATTTAATAACTATATACTCTAGTCATTGTAATAGCTGTAATGACACATGACCTTCTGGGTATAAATATGGAAAGCTTCTTCAAACTTCAGAACATGTTGAAAATGAAGATCTTCACCATCCTCATACTGATTGCCGTCTTGGCAGATCTTAGCTCTGCAATCGATAAATGCACCCTGCAGCGAACCTTAAGAAACAGCAATCTCATTGGCTACAAGGGGTACAGTCTTGGAGACTGTAAGTACTTCTTATTTAAAATTTCTATACTCTCTCCTGGGTCTCTGTAGTTTTTGCGTTCTTAAAGGGACACTGGGCAAATATGGCGTTATATCTAGTGCAGGGCCTGTGGGGGCGGAGCATGACCCAGGGATGCAACGAGAATGCCTGTGTCATGCTCCACCCCCTGCATCATTCATAATACAGTCTATCAGTTTTGCCTGGAGAATTCCTTTAATTTTTAGTTATTTTCTGTACAGATATGTGCCTAGCTCATCATGCTAGTAACTATGACACATCCTTGAATAGAAGTCCTACTGAGTATGGCATCTTCCAGATCAACAGCTATTGGTGGTGTGATGACGGTTACACCCCCGGACGCAAAAATCTATGTCAAATATCATGTAGAGGTAAGATTTGTTATTTTTTACCTAGATTATAATTTATGAAGTTTTAGAAAGGATCAGCTCCAATATGTTCCTCTTTTTCAGCCCTACTGAATACCAACCTCTCAGATGATATCAATTGTCTTAAAATAATTGTTAGAGATCCTAATGGACTTGGAGCCTGGTATGTAGAAAGACAATATTACTAATAAGGCCAAACATGCATTTTGAAGGCGTATAACCAGGTGAACTCCATTAAAGGCGTTCTCCACTTTGAACAATCTCCTTTTGTTAGAAGGGTCGCCTGACAATACATGATCATAGGGTTTCCAGTTGCTGGGACCCCCAGGGATCATCTGCTAAACTGGGGAACCTGGTCGCAAGTTTTACATTACACTGTTCCCAATTATATCAATAGTTTGTCTATGTAATACATGGATGTGTTGGGTCCTCCAGAGGGAGAGCTGCTTTTTGTAGCTGCCCTCTACTCCGACCAAGGGTAGTTTTACACTGGCAGATTTTATTGTGCGGTAACATGCACAGATTGCCAATAACGACATGTCCATCAGCACTTATGATCTGGTGTATGGGGACGAACATTCGTTAATATGATCGTTTGTCCAGATACAGTCTGCATATTGTTGGCAGCACATCCGCTATTTATGGGTTGATGGTAAGATTTAAAAAAATAAATAAATAAAATACTTTCATCTAGATTTTTCATTTTCTTGTATATCTTTATGAAAATGTCATATTTTATACTTTCTCCTCAGTAGGGACATTTTATATTTGGTCTCCACGGTAGAGACTTTGATTATAGGTTTATCGGCTTCCTGTGAAATTGTCCCAGTGTGCGCGTGTCTGAGAGAGAAATTAGATTTTCCGCCCCATTGGGAACAGGGACAGTGATGACAATATCTGTAAAGCGCTGCAGAATACGTTGGCGCTATGTAAATAAACAAACACGTTATGAACATAATGAAAGCTTTCAAGTGGCCCAAGACCAGTTTCATACTCAGAAGGGGGTCCTGAAGAGGGGAACCCCAATCTATGATGTCCACATGCCCTAATGGAGCATGCGGACGAGGGTTGTTGGCACTTTATTACAGTAATCAGATCTTTTTTGTCATTTTTTCTAGGGCGGCATGGAGAAAATATTGTAAAGGACATAACCTGAGCTCGTATACACGTCCATGCTAACTGCATTCTTCTTCCCGCTGCAATCATTATATAGCTGCAACTAATCGTTATTCTCATCTTAATGTAGGAAATTCAGTAATGCAATCATTTTAAAGTAAATGTCTACCTTTGAACACGGTTTAATCGAAATAGGACTAACATTCTGTGATGATTCATTTTATAATATCTTTAGAAGCATTGGAGCTCCTTTTTCTGTTACTGAGCTCTAAATTTAGCACAGACATTAGAATTAAAGGGGCATTCCAGTGACAACCAATTCTCACTTATCCATCCAATAGGTGACAGCTGCTAGATTGGTTTATGATCTGACTGTGGGTCAAGCGTTGGAACCCCACCGATCTAGCGGTTATCACCTGTCCCGTGGAAATGTGATGACTTGTAACCGAAATAGCCCTTTAAATGAAATCATAGAGGGGGTCCCCTGTTTAGGGGACCAACGTTAAGACCCACTACAAAGAGAGGCTTCTGCTCTGGACGACTACATCTATATGATCTTGATTTATCTGCATGACAAAATAATCTCAATGTGAGATCTGGTCATATATTCTAATGTATGGCACATATGGATATTAATAAAAATATGACATTAAAAATATTTGTTAATGGTTCTTGATTACAGCAGGACAAATTCTTGGTGTTCACTTGGGGTCTGGAGAAATACAATGGCCAGGGGCGTTCACACGGCTTATTTTCAGCCATTTTTCGGGGCCGTAAACGCCTGAAAAATCAGAAGCTGAACGCCTCCAAAACATCTGCCCATTGATTTCAATGGGAAAAATGGTGTTCTGTTGCAACAGGGCATTTTTTTTACGTGAGCCATTTTTAAAAACGGCCGTGTAAAAAAACAGCCGCGAAAAGGAAGTGCCTGTCACTTCTTGAGCCGTTTTTCATTGACTCTATCGAAAAACAGCTCCAAAAACGGCTGTAAAAACGACGCGAAAAACGTGAGCTGCTAAAAAAAAATGTCTGAAAATCAGGAGCTGTTTTCCCTTGAAAAAAGCTCTGTATTTTCAGACATTTTTGCTAAGCGTGTGAGCATAGCCTAACTAGGAAAGACTGGGCCCCCCTAAGTGCCACACACAGCCCCCCTTATAGATAGTGCCCCCTGTAGATAGTGCCCTACAGCCCTCCTGTAGACACTGTTGTACCCCACTTGTAGATACTGCCCCCCACCTCTCCCTTGTAGATAGTGCCATACAGCCCCCACCTCTAGAGATCACCATAAAGCCCTCTGTAGACAGCGCCATACAGCTCCCCCTGTATATAGTGCCACACAGCCCCTGCAGCAACCCAGGGAAGCGTGTGTGGAGAGGATGGGAGTCGTAGTACACGGCTGGCTGTAGTCTACGCTGGAGCCGGTGGTTCCTGGGGACTCTACCTTCTCCTCCCCCACTCCTCTTTGGCTGGTACAGTGATAGGGGGGCTGCACTGATGATGATGGTAGTGATTTTTCCCCCGGGCAAACACCTGATGCTATATAGTGTCTCTGGCCGATGTTGTGTGTTGGGTGCCCGTGATGGACATTTAGTGGAGCCTGGGTTGATGTATGGGGTGCTCCCGGACTTTATGGTGAGCACCAGTGGTGGTACAGCAGGAGTTAATTAGTGGCCGCTCCAGGTGGGACCCAACGATGGTATGCTGGGGTTCCCAGCAGGGCTGTACTGACATGTGATCCTGCCGGAATGCACTCCGGGGACGTGATTGAGACTTTCCAGTGTTCAGGGGATCCGCAGTGGAAGGTCTGGTAAATTCAATTGCACTAAGAGTCTATTTTAAGTACAAGGCTGCCCTCTTGTGGCCATGAACATAAATTGCAGGCTGCTGTGATTATGGTCAGCCTTTTCTGGGGGTGCTCCCAGACTTTTTGGTCAGCAGTGGCTATTTTGTAGGGGGCTCCTGGACTTTCACGTCAGCACTAGTGGTGGTACAGCGGGGGCGTATATTCACCGACAGCGTCAGGACTCACCAATTGTTTCAGCCTCCTTCGGGCTGTACTTATCTTTGGAATGCTTAGATCTGCTCTCCGGTAATGTCTCTGATGATTTGCCGTTCAATGGGGAACCGCGGTGGCCTGATTATGCTCCAATTGGTGTTTCTAAGATGGCGGCGCACATAGACGTTCAGCTTGGAATTGTGTCCCCACTGCAACAGATGAGCTGCAGATTAGTTCCGGCTGAGCTGTCATGCTGTATTTTAGTTCCATTGCTGTGTTACAGCCTCCTCTGGTGACAACTGGAACTGCATGCTTAACCCCTCTGGGACTGGTAGAAACAGTGTGATACAGCTGGAATTAACCCCTTAATGACCGGGCCATTTTGCACGTTAATGACCAAGGATTATTTTTAGTTTTCTCACGGCCGCATTCCAAGAGTCGTAACTTTTTTTTTATTCTGTCGACATAGCCGTATAAGGGCTTGTTTTTTGCGGGACGAGTTGTATTTTGTAATTGTACCATTTTTAGATGCTTATAATATATTGATTAACTTTTATTGACTTTATTTTAGGAGAGAATTGAAAATAAGCAGCTATTCCAGCATTAATTTTCACGTTATAAATTTACGCCGTTTACTATGCAGCATAAATAACATGTTACCTTTATTCTATGGGTCGGCACGATTACAGGGATACCAAATATGTAAGGGTTTTATATGTTTTCCTACGTTACACAATAAAAACCCTTTTAGAAAAAAATTACTTGTTTTTGCATCGCCGCGTTCCAAAAGCCGTAATTTTTTTTTTTTCCGTCGATGTGGCCGTACGTGGGCTTGATTTTTGCGGCCCAATGCGTAGTTTTCATTAGTACTATTTTGGGGTACATAGGACTTATAGATTAACTTTTATTTTATTTTTTATGGGGGGAATGGGAGAAAAGAGAGAATTTTGCCGTTGTTTTTTGCGTTTTTTTTGGACGCCGTTCATCCGGCGGTTTAATTAATGTGTTCATTTTATTGTTCAAGTTGTTACGATCGCGGGGATACCATATATGTGTATGTGTGATTTGTTTTGACACTTTTACTAAATCAAACCACTTTTTGGGCAAAAAAAGTAGTTTTATTTGATTTTCACTGTAATTATTATTTTTATTTTTTTTCACCAACTTTATTTAACTGATTGACATTTTTTTTTTTTAGTCCCACCAGGGGACTTCACTATGCGATGTGCCAATCGCATATATAATGCTTTGGTATACTTAGTATAGCAAAGCATTATTGCCTGTCAGTGTAAAACTGACAGGCAATCTGTTATGCCATACTTCTGGCATCGCCTAACAGTCAGATGCTGAAGGCAGACCTGTGGGTCTTTGTTAGGCCCCCGGCTGCCATGGAAACCCGACAGCGACCCGCGATTTCTTTGCGGGGACGCCGATGGGGTGACAGAGGGAGCTCCTCCCTCTGTCAAACACATTAGATGCCGCTGTCACTATTGACAGTGGCATTTAATGGGTTAAACTGCGGAATCGGAGCGTGCTTCGATTCCGGCAGTTGCAGCAGGAGCCAGGCTGTGTATAACAGCCGTGCTCCTGCCGCTGATCGCGTGGGTACAGTGACAGTACCCACGCGATCACAGGACGGATATATCCGTCCTCCTGCGTGAACTACCAGCTGCAGAGGACGGATATATCCGTCCTTCGGCGTTAAGAGGTTAATCCAAGATGGCGGATTAACCCGGTTTGTGCTGGAACAGTCTCCCGAAATGGCGATTTAACCTTTTGTGGGCTGGAAATGTCTTTTTACCGTTCTCCGCCCGTGGAGTAACAGCTGGTACAATGTTTACTGTGGGTACAAGGATGCCAAAATTATGCAGCAACCCAGGGGAGCGGGTGTGGAGAGGATGGGAGTCGTAGTACACGGCTGGCTGTAATCTACGCTGTAGCCGGTGGTTCCTGGGGACTCTACCTTCTACTCCCCTTGGGCTGGTACAGTGATAGGTTGCTGCACTGATGATGGTGGTGGTAGTGGTTTTCCCCCGGGGTAACACCCGATGCTATATAGGGTCTCTGGCCGGTGCTGTGGGTGCCCGCCCTGGTGCAGTGCAGGGACCAGAGGAAACGGTTGGACGGTACCACTCACGTTTACTGAAGAATCCAAATCTGTACAACATGTCCAAGATGGAGGCCCAGTTCTTGCGGTCCACTGCAGCCAATAAGGGAATGACGGGGACTAGTTGGTTACAGTTTCTCTTATCCAGCAATTCCCGGGCAGAGATGCCACCATTTCCAGCCGAGGTCGTAGTTACATGAATTCTCTTTTGCAGTGATGTTGGTAGAATGGAGTGACCTGATAGACACTTAGATTGTGTTGTGGCGCGAGGCAGAACCCCAGACAGCGCCAGCCGTGCTCAGAGGCAGGACACGCGGCTTCTGAGGAGATGAGGGAATGTTGCTGTGGGGCTGTGGTGGGAGCCGGGGTGCAGGGGGATAATTCTCAGTCTCTTGTCTGCGTTCAGGCTGTGGTGGGCTCCGCTAACAGGGCTGAGGCCTAGCGCCTTCTGGAAGATATAACCGGGTATAGACCAACTAAAACCACGTCCTCTGCTGAGAGCAGGCCGGACTCCACTCACTGTATTCTGTGAGAGCTCTCCACTTCCTTCCAAACACAAAGATGCGCAATGCTCCCTCTAGTGGCTCCCAACTAGAACTGTCACATTGTATTTGCATGGCGAACAGCACAAAAATAACAAAACATGTCAAATACATTTAGACAGGAACCAGAAGGGGATCTTCTGGGATGCTACACCCCCACCCCTTAGTAGATAGTGCCACACACAGACCCCTGTAGATAGCACCACAGCCCTCCCCCTTGTAAATAGTGCCACACAGCCCTCCTTAGTAGTGCCACACAGCCCCTTGTATATAGAGCCACACAGCCCCCCCTGTGTAGTGCCACACAGCCTCCCTTTGTATATAGTGCCTCCCTGCTCCCCCTTGTATATAGTGCCACCCTGCTCCCCCCTTGTATATAGTGCCACCCTGCTTACCCCTTGTATATAGTGCCACCCTGCTTCCCCTTGTATATAGTGCCACCCTGCTTCCCCCTTGTATATAGTGCCACCCTGCTCCCCCCTTGTATATAGTGCCACCCTGTACAGCCCAGTAACAAGCAGCTATGTTGTTATTGCCGGTGGTATTAAGGACCTATAGAACATACAGCACCATAGAAGATTGTATTTAATGGACCATAGGAAAAAAAATAAAGGCCCTGGTATGTTATATGACCCAAGTAGGTCAATTTCTACTAATTATGAAAATGTGCCTGGTGTTTCAGCAAAATAACACATAGACAAGCAATGCTTGTCACTATCAGTAGTTACTGGGTGATGAAGCAGATGGAGGAAGTCATCTTTCCTCCAGAAACACTCTACTCTAATTTGGCAGTCTAATTTTAGCAATGGAGTAGAGCGAAGAGGAGAGAAATCAGAAAAGGAGGTGAGTTATTTGTAACTGATAAACAGAGCCGTCTACTGTAGTATTTCACACTGCCGTTTTTTGGTTGTACCAAAATAGCTTTTAAAAGAGGGCAAAATATTACAAATAAAAAATATTTTAAGAATAAATGGTTTGTTGTACAGTAACTTTATATTATATATTTAGTTTTATTTTTGCATTTTCTAAGAAAACAGAATTAAGACCAAAATGTAGCCAAGTTACAACAAAGATTCAGAATCAGAGATCTATTGAATACAGAATTATAATTATTTTTAAAAAAAAAGTTGCGCCCTAGTTAAATAAAGTTTGCTTATCATGACTATGAAACATTTGTCCTGAGTACAATTAGTAAGTGCCATGGGATCTGATAGTTTATATATTATATTTAACCATTAAAAAAAAAAAAAGTTCTACATGGAATTTGCCATATGAGAGTCAAATTCATTCAAACAATTTCGTCATATGTTATCTCAGTGTTTCATGAGGATATTGTGCAATACATGTAAGTAAAGGTTAATGAAATATAGATAAACAAGTTATTATGTGAGTCAGTCAGTATTATTAGCGTCTTAATCCAGTAAGTTTCTTAGGTACTTTACCTCAATACGATTTAATTGCTTAATTTACATCAGAAACGTAATATTGTATTTTACCAAGAGGTCCTTCCCCAGATTACATATAAACAAAGTGTGTGTACTAAGTGATGGTGCGTCTAAGCCCCTGTTCACATCACGTTTCGTTTTTCCGTTCATCTGTTCCGTCAGAGGAACAGATGAACAGAAAAATAAACTAGCGTTTCCGTTTACAATACCATTGATTGCAATGGTATTCTTTTTTCGTTCAGTTGGCGTCCGTTCCGCTAGGTTTCCGTTTTTCCGACGGGAACACTATGCTATTGTTCTCATCGGAAAAATGGATACCTAGCGGAACGGACGCCAACTGAGACCAACTGAAAGAAAGAAAATACCATTGCAATCAATGGTATTGCAAACGGAAAATCCTGTGCTGTATAAATTCTGAATATATCTTCATAGCGGTCAAGCTCCGTTTGTTTGGATACAGAGATACAAATCCCCTGCATAGAGTTAACTGATGCATCCCTGACTACCTGTCGCTGCCACAAGAGGGCGCTTCCTGCATACTGTTTAATTGTCATGGGGCCCGTAGGTATCAGTAACTATAACAGGGCCAACAGAGGATAGTATGGACCCACTGTGTTGCCAACGGATATGACATGGAGCTAAACTGGGGAGCGAAGTCTAAGTGATAGCTAGGTGTTCACCCCTTAACCTCTGTACGGAGATTTGGACTTGGCTGTTAGTATACCCGGGTCGCTACCCTCCGAGCAGTCTCTCTTGGCCGCGGCCAACGTGGATAGGTGGGGTACAATGACAGCAGACAGATGTAAGATCCAAACAAAGGCATAAGTGAGGGCAAGTGGCAGACGTTCACTCACGGTTAGCAAGCGGTCATCACAGTAAATAGGCAAAAGGTCAGGGCAGGCGGCAGACCGGCAAGGTCAAGTCCAGGCAGAGTCGGTAAAGATAACCAAATAGAAGTCACTGGAGAGTACAACTATTAAGTTAGAGTATGGAACCTAATTGCTCAGGCAAAGAGCAATGTGGGAGGGTACCTAGGAAGGCTGTGTGTATTTGGCTCATGCTGGCCCTTTAAGAAAGGGAGTGTGAACACGCCCACTAGTGGCTACCAGGGGGGCTGAAGGAGAGCAGCAGCGGGGAAGATAGCCAGCAGCATGGAGTGGAGAAGAGAGCCATTTTTTGAGCGAATGCACAGTGTAGGAGGATTAGATACAGTGGTAATCACACAGTATAAGACGAACATACACACACATCACATACACAAACATAACTTACCTGCTCCTGCCGCTGCCTCCGCTCCTAGTCCTTGCGTCTGAACATATGGGCGGAAGCCGCGACCGGAAGTAGTCATCTTACTGTCCGGCCGCGGCTTCCGGTCCACATGAAAATGGCGCCGGATGTCGCTCTGCTGAAGACGTTCATTTTGGTCTGTGTGGGAGCGACGCATGCGTCGTTCTGTAGTGTAAAGTAATCAAAAAGAGTGACAACTATTGCTCCAATAATAATTCCCACTTTGTGGAAGAAAAAACAAGCAAACAAAGAAACTTAAATAATAAAAATAAGTAACTTACTTTAAAAAAAATCATTTGCGACACATTCCCTTTAAGGACTCTGTCAAACAGCTCCTAATATCTGAGATACCTGTTAATATCGGAGGTACCTGGATACCTGTGAGTATATGGGGGTGGGGGGGGGGATACTGTAATGATAGGACACATTGTAGAGTATAACCACTAGCAATTGCCTGCACTGGTGATTAAATATAATTCACATCATTATTAATAAAATATTTATCCTCCTTACAGGAAATGTCTTGTAGGACCAATATTTCCAGTCTTGACTCCACCTTTAGTTGCTTAACTGTAGGTGGCAATTATATATATATACTGTATCTCTGACACATGTCTGATCATACATCATCATGGCAATGCGGGGGTTATTCATAGTCTCACTGCTTGTCTTAGCCATTGACTGTGTCGTCCTGAATTACGATGCATTTTATGACAGATGTAAACTGATCCAGGAGCTGAACGACGCAGGAGTAGTCGGTATAAAGGGCTATACGGTCGGTGACTGTAAGTACTGTGATTTCTTATCAATAAAATTGTTTTATACTATATTTTCCTTCTGCATATCTCAGTCTGCATAGTACTTCACTTTAGAGCACCAGTTTATGTAACTAAGGACAGGAAGTGGCAGCCATAGGCAGCCATTTTAAAGGCTATGGAGAACTACTTTTAGTCACTCAGTTACCCACCTTCATACAATTATACACTGACAGTTCCCCGCTCTCCACTTTTAATGTCAGTGTATTTATTCATGTTTATATGTCCTCTATAGCTACTTAAATTATTACACATGGGGGTAAAACCCCTACACTGAGGTAGTAATGCCCACATGACAGCCCACATTCACTCTGGTAGCTATCTGGGTACATTTCTTTATCTGCAAAGCGAATGTTGTTTTTTGTGGTTTTTTTTAAATAAATCACTACTTGGGTCACTACTATTGCTATGGTTTTTTTTTAAGGGACAGCTATGATGAGTGGTGTATATAGGAATATCACACTGGGCCCCTTATTATGGTACCATGTTTTGCCACTCTGGAAAGAGGGGCCTGGTATCGTCATCGTCGTCCCCCCTCTATAACTTCTCCTCGACCCATGAGCCTATTCCTCATTCTATTGCTCCATAACAGTGCAGATCCTCTGAAGTGGGGAGTACTGCAGAGGTTCTTGCCATCCCAAATTGGATGGGACCAAACCTAGACTGGAGCATCTTCTAAGGACACCAGGCAACTGCATAGTCTGCCTTTATGGTATGTGTGCCCTTGGCTATGGCCAATAACAATAATTTAGCTGCATTGTTTGAAAGGGGTCTAAAACCTACCTCCTGTCTGATAAAGTTTAGATTGCTGCTCTGACTGTTCTGATTGGCTTCTGTGTATTAGCACAAGCCCACCACAAGCTTACCAGGAAGTCAGTAAGTCTTGTCTTTCTGTTTAAAGGGGTTTTCTAGGCTTTTTAATTTTTTTATTTATGAAGTATAACATACAATACAATACGTGGAAAGTTAGAGCGGGGTCATGTATGGACCTGAGCGCCACTGCGATGTTTACATGAAGCGTCACATAGGTCAGTGGGTGCTCTAGGGAGGGACGTCCTATACTGTATAACATGTATTGGGAAAGCTCTCTTATTCTTCATGAAGAAGAAGGCTATATAAATATAAAATAAAAGCCAGAAAACTCCTTTAATGAAATATAAACTGTACTTACTTTCTACTTCTAGATGTATGTTTAGTTAAACACATCAGTGGCTATGACTCTTCACTTCATACAAGCGACTCTGAGTACGGCATTTTCCAGATAAACTCCTGGTGGTGGTGTGACGATGGCAAAACTGTGGGACGAAAGAATCTGTGTGGAGTTCAATGCTCCGGTAAGTGCTTACTTCTGAGGATTTAAAGAGGCTCTGTCACCAGATTATAAGTGCCCTGTCTCCTACATAGTCTGATCGGCGCTGTAATGTAGATAACAACAGTGGTTTTTATTTTGAAAAACGATCATTTTTGAGCAAATTCTGAGCAATTTTAGATTTATGCTAATGAGATTCTTAATGACCAACTGGGCGTGTTTTTACTTTTGACCAAGTGGGTGTTGTAAAGAAGTGTATGAGGCTGACCAATCAGTGACCAATCAGTGACCAATCAGCCTCATACACTTCTCATTGTTCCAGCTTCTTTCACTGCACAATCACACTGTGCTGTGGATCATGCTGGGCTGGAACAATGAGAAGTGTATGAGGCTGATTGGTCACTGATTGGTCAGCCTCATACACTTCTTTACAACACCCACTTGGTCAAAAGTAAAAACACGCCCAGTTGGTCATTAAGAATCTCATTAGCATAAATCTAAAATTGCTCAGAATTTGCTCAAAAATGATCGTTTTTCAAAATAAAAACCACTGTTGTTATCTACATTACAGCGCCGATCAGACTATGTAGGAGATAGGGCATTTATAATCTGGTGACAGAGCCTCTTTAACAACTTTTTGTAAAGTTGCCTTTTTGGGCTTCACCAGAAACGGGAATAAAGAGTAGATACAGGAGGCCTGTGCTTATAGGTTGCAGTGGCCCCTTGTTCTCCAGGTCGGTGTGTATCCCAGAGACTGGATCCTCATCTATCAGCCCGTTATGGCATATTCTAGTGATTGTACAATGGGACTGCCCCTTTATAATAATGTTTTAATAATAATGCATATACATACTATTTTGGCAGCATACTCACATGCATGTTGGAAAAGAGTAGTCCCACAACCTGGCATGCTAGGGCCGGATGATTGAGCCTTTTAACTATTATGTGGAGTAGGGGTACCGAACTTTTTGTCTGATGTTAAACGGGTTTAAAAAACTTTTGACATGTCATAGTGATTGGTGGGGGTCCGAGCACTGAGACCCCGATCTCTAAAACGAAGCTGCAGAAGTGCTCGCGTGAGCGATGTGCCGCATCATTTCTGATCGGCTTTCCTCGGAAAGCCAAACGAGCGGACTATAATCGTTTTAGCGATTGTGGGGGTCTCAGTGCTCAGACCCTCACCGATCAAAGCTTCTGACATATTACTATGGCATGTCAAAAGTTTTTTAAAAGTTTAGTTATCCTTTAATGGAAAATATTTTTGCACTGTAATACAATAACTAAACTATATTTTTCTTATTCCCAATCCAGAATTGTTAGACAAAAACATCACCAATGATATACAGTGCTTTGCTAGGATTTTGAAGGATCCCAATGGACTGGAAGCTTGGTACGTAAAAAAGTAATAGTAACATATACAACAGTATGTTGTACTAAATATAACTCCAGTGATGCAACTGCCACAGAGGCTGACTATGCCCCTTCTATGGGGCACAAAATGTGCATTAACAAGGGCATATGCACAACAGAGGCAGCCCATTTGACGGCTATAGGGCCCCTGGAGAGCAGGTTGGCTGTATCCTACATTTTATTGGTTTGTGACAACTTGCATAGAGATAAGTATGTCTCAAATTGCATGAAATTAATTCTGGATTCTAATTACAATGTTCTTTTTTGAATTATAGGTCTGTTTGGCCTACAAAATGTCAAGACAAAGATTTAAGTGAATTTACCAGAGGATGTGAGTGATACAGGTCTATAAAGTGTTAAATGCAGTTGTATTATTTGTAAAAAATAAATAAAAAAAAATTGAAAATAAAGTTGGACAGAGAAATATAATTGAAGTATATTTTTTATATATAAAGAAGGCAAACGTACAAGCTAACGTTCACCTGTCACCTTCAAGTTGTATGGATGCATAATACAACACTCATAAAGGCATATGGTAAGTCTAAAGTCTCCATAATACAATGTCATACAGATGTTAACTCATTAAGATAACCTCTTCCAAATGTCCCATATGGGCATATAGACATTATATAGGGGATATCCCGCTTTGACCCAGAGTATGGCTCCTCTATGGCCCCTGCAAGGGAAATGTATGGTGGATCTAAGCTTACCTGGCCTTCACAGCTGACTGCCAGGGGTTTAAGGACCCGGACCCCTGAGGCAGTCATCTATTGTCTGGGGCGTTTCTCTTTAGAGAAGTGGTTGTCTTTATGAGACAACTACTTTAACCCTCAATCCAGTGTGAGACACTTGCTCCATGTCCTCTAAATGTATTTTGTCAGTATGCTTTCATGTGAGCTCCACTTTCATGTGGTCAAGTTTGTGATCGTACACTATAGGGTGTAACTAGTAATGACTGTGCTCCATAGCAAAACTTAAAATTGGGCGACCAACCCAGTTGTTGCTGCTTATGGCCAGTCCCTACTAGTTATAAGTGGTTATCTCTACATGAGTTGTCTACATTGTGTGGAAAGTCCACCTACAGTCCTCCAAGAAGTTATCTAAAACCAAATAACCCTCTTATCACAACAATACTACAATCTGTAGAGTCAATTTGCATCATTTCATGGCGTAAGCATTGTAGTCGTAAGTCGTAACTCCAGATAAAAACGGAACATTCATCTTTTGACCAGACGTTTGGATCTCTATGTGCCCCCAAAGTTTCATTTACTTGACCAGTGGCCCTTCTCGAGTTCCTTCCGCTGTCCTCTACTAGTTCACAGCTAAAGCCTGAGCTGGTCATGACGATGGAGGAACGCTGTCATGATCTACCAATGACCACGGGTAACATGTATAGACAGTGTAATATCCATAGACCTACATACCAAAGAGGCAGACCATGCAGATGTTGTGGTGCCCTTGGAGAGAGGGGTCTCAGTCCTGGTTGGTTCCTTCTCAATTGTTACTGGTTGTCGAGAACCTGCGCTGGACTTCCCTACCCAGAAGAACTGCCTTATTAGAAAACACAGGGGCGAAGAGGTAGTCCAAGTGCATGGTCTTAACAACATAGAGCCAAGCCCCATACCTCCCTCCCCCCGATTGGACCTCCCCGATCGGACTACCTCTTCTCTTCCCTAAAATAAAATCAACATTTGGTCACTGTACGCAGGGGGCATGTACTGGATCCCCTCAGAATGCCACATTAGGCCCAGAAAAGATCTGTGCCATGGCGCATACAAGGTTGTGATGCCTCTCAGCGTAAGGATGTTATATGCGATACAGCACACGTGCTCGTTGTATGCTGCGTTGCAAACCAGGTCATATCTCTGAAGGTTGTTGCGGCTTTTACAGAACTCCTTCCAAGGACCAATGTAAACTGTTTAAGTACTTATAGTCCTTGGTCTTTGCAGCTCTACTTAATCTATAAAAATGGATTTCCCCTTCTTCTCCATTGTACATAAAGGGTGTCGCACACCCTGCTTCTGTAGCTAGGCAGAAGGGTAGGGGATGGGTTAAGTCTGGGGGCTGTCCGACATTCAGCTGTTCTGGCTCATGATTAGCTGAGAACCTATCGATTAGTTTTGTCTGCTATTTAATCCTGTTTTTTCCTGGTATCCTTGCCAGGTATTGATTTATCTGCCTGGTTCCCTCTACTAGTCTGCTCTGTGTTTTGGTTTGTATCCCAAGGTTGCTTGTTTTTTCCCGTTTACCTTTTTTGCATCCTCCCCTACTGCTACTGTGTATGACTGGTGACTATTCTCCTGTCTGCTGATTGACATTATTCCTTCCCACCATTAGGCATACTCATGGTTTGCTAGTGTAGCGTGCGAGCGGGTGACCCGAGGAGTGATGGGAAAGGGGAAAGGCGTAGGCCCACAATTTGGCAGCCGGCTTGACTCTCAGTGTGGATGACGAACGCCGACAGGCCTTCCCTTTCTCTCAGGACCTGCTCACAGCTAGTGATGAGGGGGATTGCACGGGCAAATGAGGATGGTAGTCTCTAAATATCCCCCGGGACACTCCCTGTGTCTGCTCTTGTCCTGATGGTGTTTTGGGGTGTCCTTGATGTTGAAGGTGCAAAATAAGACAGGAGTTTGGAGAGTGGCAGTATAACGGGCTTGCTCCCGGCACAATTTACTTTTCCACATAACATGGCGGTTACATTCTTCCATATGACTTGGAGGAACATTTCTTACTATAGACTCAATCCTTATGATCCGATGAAGCGGCACATGCAGGAGCGGGGACCCTCTCTCTCTCTCTGCTTTCCTTGTGGCTTCCTACCCTCGTCAGTTCAGGGGGACGAGAAGATATCTGTCCATGAATGCAGCTTTCTGCTCCTGTGTAATGGCTCTCAGCCGGTCAGTGAGGGTAGTGAACCTGTATAGGTGAAGGATGGGACTCACCAACTTGATAAGGTGACTCACTATCCACAGAATGGATTCCTGTTACTCTCAATAGATGTCAGAAGATTTCCTTCTCTTAAGACTGTTTGCTTATTTCCTGCGAGCTTTACTATGGCCTGATGATGAACGCAGCCGGTCTCTGGATCCAAGATGGATGAACCCAGGTAACACTCTCCTCCTCTCCAACCGACTCCAACTGCCAACACGCTCCAACTAACTGACACTAACTGCCACTGGACCCCCTCTATGTCCTAAGCTCCTCCCACCTTCTGGAAACTTCTAAGCCCCTCCTGCATAGGCTGCAACACAGTGCATTGTAACTTCACATTTGTCATTTTAAAGTGACAGTACCTAAAAGTGCAAAAATGTCATAAAATACTTTTACAACACATTATCTCACAAGTAATATCTTGGGGGACATTACACTAGCTAGGTTCCTGATAGTGGGTTTGCCCTTACTATGGTGGTTTATCTGCTTCAGACAGGGCCCTAGTACTTTGAGGGGGAGTCGCAGGGCTGGATCGCCACCTCTTGCTTAATTGGGAAGTTAGCGCCAAGTCTGGCAGTGGGTGCGCATTTGCTGGACTGGTGCTTTCGTCAGACACGTTACGAAGGGATTGTCCAGGATTAGAAAAGTGGATCTGCTTTGTTTCCAGAAACAGCACCGCTCTTGTCTTTGGGCTGTGTTTGGTATTGCAGCTCAGCTCATTGAATGTAGTTTAGCTGCAAAACCTGTCACATTCATACACGAGAGTGGCACTGTTTTTTTTGGGGGGGGGGGGGTGAAGACTCTTTTTCTGGATTTTGGACAACATCCCCATAAAGGAGACTCTGCTGACCTCGGAGACTAGCCACAAGATAAACTAATTTTAATCTTACTGAGGAAAATAATGTCAATGCTGAATAGAACTGTTTACCCCCTGGCATTTTAAGTAAAGGATCCCTGTGCGGAGTGTCAATTTAAGTACATATAAAAAGTAAGGGTTTCTCGTGGTCTACCTAATGTGTGACCAGAGTTGTTACTTATCAGTCTGTAATGTTGAAATTCACATATTAATGACACTTCTCCAGCGCTGCTACTTCCAGGATTGGTCAAAGAAACGTGGTCACCAATACCAAGCAATGTACGGGTGTTTTAGAAGTAAATTAAGGCGGCCAGGAAATAAAATAGCTTTTTTCCCTTAAATTTTTTGTATTATTTTTTTGCAAATTGAATACAATTCCTTTTTTACATACCAGGCATTAAGTCCTTGAGGATCTCTCACAATTCTTTTGACACATCTTAGATCATCTGAGAGGTCAGAGTCCTGTGGAGCTGAGAAAGGACCGAATATCAGAACATAGGAGGGGGAGTTTTTAGTTTGTATTATTTATGTTCTCCTTAAATTGTACTTTGTTCCAAATATCTACTAGAGATGCTTTATTGAGTGAACTACTAACCATGCGAGCACCCGGGATGTATGTGGACTATTATACGGATATTCACATTCCATGCTTGAGAAATGCTCACACTGAGCTGAAACGTTGCGTGTGGACTAAACAGGATAATTTTTTCACTTATTTGGTTGTGCTGCCTCAAATTCTCCTTCTTTGAAGGGTCATCGGAGTGTGACCCAAGAGGCGTGCACCCACTCTATTCACTTGTCCGGTGCTGCTGATCGGTTGCTCGGGATATTCATGTTCATATTCCAGTGCAAGATTGTCATACCCTTATGTACTAATCACTAAGAGCAAAATATTAGCAAACATGAGCAGAGGAGGGGCAGTTGGAGGAGAGAAGCATATATATGTATAAAGATTGGGTGACTAGGTGACCAAAGAAAGCTCTCCATAGCTGCCAAAATGGCTAACTATAGTTGCACCTTCCCATTCCCAAGATCACTGCTACTCTACTCACAATTTACTTTCAGCTTTCTGCCCTTCACTGATCTCTGCGGTCATCAATAGACCTGTGGGAAAACTGAATGACTGTCATCTCTGTGATCACTAGGATTATGGAAAGCAGCAGCATAATACCCACTGATCATTATTTTGGCATCTGAGGCCACATCAATTTATGGTTGGATTTGTTTTCCCATCATTCCACCAATATTTTTTGTTGATCTGGAAGATGCCATACTCATTCAGACTGACTTGGTAGGTTTCATCGTAGTAAGTAGCGTGATGAATCAGGCATGCATCTGCAGAAGAGATATAGACAGCAAATGAGAGACACTCAGGTGGCGGACATATTATATGTGCAACCCCTGCAGTTGCACATGGACCCTTTGGGCAATTGGGCCCACTCCAAATTTAAAATGAAAATTACTGTCTATTAGACAACATGTAAGGGTCTTCACTAATAGTAAATGGGAGCTATGCTATCCTCCCATTAAATTAGTAATTGGAGATGGAGGAACCCTAAATTGTTCCTGCAAAGGGGCCCCCTACATCCTTTAAAGGGTTATTCTCACATTAGATAGTTACGCACATGCGAGCCACCTCTCCATTCATCTTCCACCTGGATGTGGGTACCAAAGCTATATTTATTGTATACCTGATAGATAAGGTTGCAATACCCCTTTATTTGCAGCAGCATTCCAATAAAAAAAAATCAGCAAGGTTGAAGCGAATTTCCTAGACCGGTGTCTCTCGATGGCCTGCAAAGCAAGTATATGAATTTTTAAGATGTTGTATGAGATTTGAAAAACATGGTTGCTTTCTTCCAGAAACAGTGCCACTCTTGTCCATGGACTGTGTGTGGTATTGCAGCTTAATATTGTTCAAGTGAATGTAATACCACACAGCCCACGGATAAGAGTGGCGCTGTTTATGAAAGACAGCAAGTATTTCTTTCTAATTTCATTCGACACATTTCGGTTTACCCAACTTGTCAGGTTTTCATCAGGTTGCTGCTGCGGCTAAATTGAGAGATTCTAATATCACAAGAGAAGATATTAGACATTGAAACAAGATATTAGACAAGAAATACTTACAATCCACAAGGGTGTACTCCTTACAGCCAATAATATCACTGTTCCATATTGCTTGCAGTACAGTGCATTGGTCTAATGCCAAGCAGCTGCTGGTAAAGGCAGTTAGTATAAGTACAGCAAAGATCTTCATCCTGAGAAGGTTGTGAGGACTGAGAGAACATTCTGTTATAGTTAGAGGTTTTATTTGTCACTTAGATGGTGGAACCTGTAATTGTTAAGTACACATTTACCAACTATTGCCAATCAATACATTGATCCAGATATGGACTGATAAAACAAAAAGATCGAGTAGAAAGTAAACTGAATCTCCCAAAATATTCCTGCCACTTTGAGCACTGTCCATCAAACACTTCACATTTCAGAAACTGTCTGGTATGAACCAGAACTCGAGAGACCATGATCCTCAAGTACAAGTTAAAAAGAAAATGTCACCTTCTAGTTTTTATGCTATATTTAAGGGAGCTTCCAATTAAATCATTAGAGTCCATCAGAGATTGGCTGTTGTGCTCGTAGCGCTTATCCCTGCATTATCCATGAGATGATAACCAAAGAGAAAATCCCTGTGTCATGCTCCGCCTCCTCTGTCTAGGCACTAGGCATAGCACAGTGTCTCAGTTTTACCTGGAGTGTTGCTTTAATATGTTATAACAGACCAGACTGCACATCTATCCTGCATCTATCATCTATATATTGTCCCTATGCTAACACAAACCGTCAGCTGGCAAACATTTCGTATTTAGAGAAAGTTAATTGTAAATCTATCTAGTATCATCAGCTTGTCCTTGGAATATCGTTCATTCAGGGAAATGTTTTATAAGAGAAGTGTAAAGTCAAACTGTAAGTGTTAACCTAAACCAAACAAAAAGACTGAGACAAAGAAAGCAGATTCAAGCGTTTATCTATTCCCATTTCTGTAGAAATGTTCTCACTCTTATTAAAGGTGTCTTTACAAATTAATATATGACCAGAGAAGACACATAATAACAATCAATTTCAATAACTGGAAATAATTTCTATAGGCAGAAACTGGTCTAAGACATTTTTGTGAAACAGCGCAACACTTGTCTATTGGTGGTGTTGGGTATTGCAGGTCAGCCAAATTCACTACATAGCCATAGACGAGAGTGACCCGTTCCAATCACTATGATGGCGTCCTGATACTGATACAGCATCCTTATTCTATAGATGTCAGAAGCATCTCAGTAAAGACAGTCAGTGATTTTATCTCTGCAAATGCAAGTGAACCCATGTAAAAAATGCCATATTGCAATATAAGACCTTCTTCCAACCTAAATGTTCCCTCATTCAGTTCTCTGATGACTTACATCCTCAATATCCTGGCCAAATATTTTCTACCTCTGTCTGAAAAGCAACCTGCTAAGGTGCATTAAACTTTTAAAGTGTCCTTATAACACAATCTTATTTATAGGTTCAATATTTGGTGATCTTTAATAATCCTAATAAATCTAGACGTAGAGGTAAATTATACAATTCTGGATGCCTTCAGCCACCACTAGGGGGAGCTTAGGATCCTAATGCATACTGTCTTTTTATTGCTTCCATATATGGAAATAACATCATAGTTATTTAACGGCATAGAACGAGCAGATATACCTAAATCTGGAGGTGACCCTCTTAAAAACGGAAGTGACGGATATTGAAATGTGAAGCATTGGGGCCAATCAGTCTAAATGATCGAAATGATCTGAGTCCACTTTTATAAATCTGACAGGACATCCAAATATATATTAAATGTAACAATTCTACTGATACTTATGTTACTATTTCATGTTTTGAATAATTTGTAATTGCATCATTGTGATGTAGAAGAGGCATGTACATATAAACGTGATACGTCACCATGTAAAAAGGCCGAGATGAAGCAAGGATGAGCCCCTAAGGACGCAGATACAGTTGAAAGTGGGACAGATCACCGGCCGCTAGGACAGAGGGACACCCCCCGGAATCCTGGATTATCCCACTGAATCTGGGACGTTTGGGAGGTATATGCTACAGTAATGGTTATAACCATATTCTTCAACGACGCCCTTGAATGTGACTATTGGAATTTGCCCATGGCTTTTAGTCATTTTGATGTTGTAATCTGCCTGTGGAGGTGCAGGTTAACCCAACCTTCGAGACGGGCCCGGTATCGCTTTACATCATCCTTAATATCCTTGTTTAGCAGCGCCAGATTAGCCAAGTTTTGCTGCTAGTAAAATCGTTGAGTCAGCCTGTCAAATAGAAACAGAATGGAAACACAAGTATTACTGCGGGATAATGAGTAGTTAAATAAGAAAACATGTTGTATGGAACCAACCGATGATATAAGAATCTGTAGATGGCAGATATCACAATAGGACATTGAAGATATTTTAGAAAATTTCAAATCCTACCTGCCCTGGATCCTTATCTACCAGCTCTTAGAGAAATGTCATACTGAATATATAACATAGATGGTTTCTGTGCCTCACATTCAAGGACAGGCAGATCTCCATGGCAGACAATTTCCCATAAGAGAATACTTATAATACGTAAGTTCTAGCTTCCACCAATGGAACCATCTAGAGGCTTCCATGTGGAGAGAAGTCTGCCATGAGAGATCTTCTCTGGAGGGGTTTGTAAGGAGGTGCTTTGAAAAAATTGGACTTGGACTGTCCCCTCACTGTCTTGCTGATATGTAGTTATGTTGACAATGTGCCTTAAATTGTCAAGTCCTGTTTAGTTGACATACACGGTGGGCATGCGGGAGTTTGTCAGACTCTAGTCATGTATGCGGACGCCTGAGCGTGGCGCTTCACTGGCATATTTAGGGAGGTGCTGGGGCGTGCCTTGATCAAGGAGTGGGTAGTGTACTGAGAGAGCCAGTGTGGAGCAGCTATCAGGTGAGCGGAGGAGATACCGCATACGACTGGCAGTATAAAAGTGACGGAGGAAGGTTCATGGAGGGGAGTTAAGATGTGGCAGAATTTGTCGGTGAAAGGTAGACCCTGGGAATCTGATCTTAAACCGTTGCGTTGAGTGACTTGCCGGAAAGATACTGACCAGAGATTTAGCCGGAGGAATGCCGCATAGACTTCATGTACCGCAAGTACCGTGAATTCTGTTTAGAATCCACTAAGAGACTAAAACCACCAAGCTTTGTACCCATTAAGAGACCGTAACTACTAAGCTCTGTGCCAGTTGTGACCGTAACCGCCAAGCTCTGTGTACCATTTTCTGTAACCACAAAGCAGTGTGTACCATATTAGGTAACCACCAAGCTGTGTGCCACGTTGTAACCATTATGCTCGTTGCCCTAAGTAGAGAAAAGTAAAGTATCTCTTGACAACCGCTGTGTCCCACTCCATACAGCACCATTCTTGAGTTGGGTACCGGGTCTGGGCTAAGGGCCACATATGCACTAAAAATGTACCCTCTTACAGATTGTCTGGTTTAGAACATCTCTCTTTCCTGCCGAGTTCTGTAGACTAGAAGTTGACAGAAGGGTCATCTCATTACCACTGGCTATTGACAGAACTTCTGTATTGCTGGAGACTAGACAGGCAGGATTACACAATTGCTAGCAACAGAGTATATAAACATCCTCTATGTTATATTGTATGGTAGATGTATACTGTTGTATGTAGACCATTGTATGCAGCTTCCCAGCCTATTCCTGGTCTCAGGGAAGATACATACAAGAATCATCCTCTTTTTGGAGCCTTTATCATTCCTATTAGCCCCCATTCCTGGAGTTGCTATAAAGGAACCAAAATCTTTAGTGCTGTCTATATAAACAATGCAGGAAGGATATGTGTTTCTTAGTATGGGAGCCCCCAGATAAGTTAGAAAAATGGAACACATTAATCCCCTTCCACATATTTCAATTTAAGGAGAAATGGCCAGCTTTCGAGAGATGTCTGTTTTAGTTAGTCCCCCCCCCCCCTCCTAAGTGCACCCCTAAGTGCTGACGTTGGAATCAATCACTTACCTATTTCTCAAAGAACCTATTAGATCTTATTGATGACTTGTGAGCGTGTACCTATATGTGATCGGCAGGGATTCCAATGGTGTACAGGGGAGACCTCTAGTGGTAGCAAAAGGGTAGTGTACATATTAATATTATTACTACCACAATTCTATATGATAAATACTAATATAATAGAAGTCAAGGCAGCAAGCAGGGATTTTGACAATGGTAATAGATTGACATATAAAGTATATTACATTTTTTTAGAACTTTTTAGTATACATTGATCAAGATTTATTTACATAAAACTAGGAAACCTCTTTAACTACAGTATCTATCAGGGGTGCGGAGGTAGCAATCACACCAGGTCCTGGTACCTGAGGGCGTCCAAAGGCCTCTCTGCCACATAACAAGACACAAGTATTTTAAATATCACTTGGTAAATGGGGACTTGCTAACATTTTTTGCTTAACATATGGAGAAGGATTCGATGCAAATAATTTCTCTTTGTCACTTTTGTGTATGGGTTCCGTCATTTTTACTGAATAATACCATAGTCAACTGCGCTGTTCATTCCGTCAAAATGATGCCATGGAGAGGAGAAGTGTCTGTCCAGAAGCTAGGACCCTCAGACCTATAAAGTAGGCATTTTGTTACAAGGAATTGTAGCATAGTCAGGAACAAAGCCAAAAGTCATCACCAGAGAAGAGATCAGGAAGTGACAAGGGTAGGACGGGAGTCATATTCAGAGACTGGGCCGAGGGTCAGAACCAGGAGTAGGACAACCGGTACCAGGTGACAAATCCAAGGAGCAAGACAGAAGCAAAATCCAAAACAGAGTCGAGGTTAATATTATGATCAGTCTTAACATCAGGGTTAAAATCAGGAACAAAGAGCCAATGTCAAGGACTGTGGTAGATTTGGAGTCCAGTAGCTGAAACGATCAGGCAGGAGGGGGCAAATAGCAAGAGTAATCAAGTAACAGTTCAAGTTCGATTTACAGATAAAGAGCAGTAAGGCAGAGATGTGGCCAAAAAACAGTTCAAGTTCGGTACACAGATAAATAGCAATAAGGCAGAGATGTGGCCAGGAAAACAGTCCAAGTTTGGTACAAAGATAAAGAGCAGTAAGGCAGAGATGTGGCCAGGAAACAGTCCCAGTTCGGTACACAGGTAAATAGCAGTAAGGCAGATATGTGGCCAGGAAACAGTCCAAGTTCAGTACACAGGTAAACAGCAGTAAGGCAGAGATGTGGCTAGGAAGTTGCCAGGAAACAGTCCAAGTTCGGTACACAGATAAAGAGCAGTAATGCAGAGATATGACGAGGAAACAGTCCAAGTTCGGTACACAGATAAATAGCAGTAAGGCAGAGATGTGGCCAGGGGACAGTCCAATTAGGGTACACAGATAAATGGCATTTGGAAGTAACGTGTATCAGAGAGGATCAACTTGGAAAATAGTCTAGTAACACCTGCTTGGTAGCCAGGAGTCAGGTGATGAGATGCATGCTTGACAGTTTCTCCTAAAAGGAGCCAAAACTGAGCACATATCATATTATAAAAAGAAGTAAGATCCAAAAATTCTAGTCCTGAAGAGAGGAAACTCACCAGATCATCATTAATGGAGCGATGAACATCTGGATTCCAGCAGTCCCAAATATGGTAGAAGACGATGAAGCGTAGATGAAACACGTCATATGGGGGCAAAGCTTGTACTGCACTAGTAATGGCACAAATGTCATTATTTTACAAAAAAAAGGCAACATTTGCAGACATTTGACCAATGCACAATTGTTCTTTCGACCATTGATGTTGCGGCACATGGAATATAATGATGATTGCAAATATTTATTTAGCTGTAGGTTTTTTTTCTACTCTCAGTTGCTCCTTAGCTTCTTTCTGCTCCAGTTTATCTCAGATGCAATGAGCCTACACTTTAAAGAGGTAGTCTCATCAACACAACCATGTCCATATGTTCTATTAGGGCATTCAGTTGTCAAAGAGACCCCCTTCTTCCACCATAGTCTCTACTCTATGAACCAGTGGCTAAATAAGAGCGGCTTCTTCTCTGGTGGACTTGGACATTTGAATGTACATTGAATGGCTTGTATATGATACAACATTTCATGAAGGACGAAGCAAAACATTTTCCCGGCGATTACTGCTCAGCTCTGGTGTTTCAGGAGCCCAAACTGTGGCGATCAGCTGATCGCAGGTACGGCTGTGTTATAAAGAAGGAGGTATCTTGATGAGACAACCCCTTTAAATTGTCGGAGTATTTTCTACATCTAACTTATAGGACCCTGATTCTTAAAGGGAACCTGTCACCAGCATTTTAGCTATAAAGCCAGCAATACCTGGTGAAAGTGGGTGAAAAATCATTGTCATCTAAGCTATAAATATGTTCTAAGTCAGTTCTGTACCTTTAGTATTCCGTTTTTCAGTGGTCCCACGCCGTATGCAAATTAGCAGAAAAGAGTCAAATCTTCATCTGAAAAGAGTCAGATTTTCATTCCTCCAGCGTCAGAGTGGACGCCACCTCCTTTTTGATTGACAGCTCCTTAGCCAGTCAGGGCCGGACAGGTGTCGGCGGTGGGCGGGGTTAAGAAGCTGCGTCCCAGAGGGAAAACTAATTACCATAAAAGGCGGGAAGAGTTTAAACTACTACATTTACCGACAGAGGAGGACTTCAGGAAAGAAGAGAACAGGAACGAACTCTGGACAGCTGCGGCCATTGAGGGGTCAGGCGAGTTTGACAGGTAAGATGTTGATGACAGGATCCTTTTAAGTATTTGCGAATAATTGTTAGGGTCAGCGCGGAGGAAGTAAACTAGAGGTAACGATGAGACCAAATCATGAGGATTTTTGTGGTCGGGGGAAGTGAGAAAGACTAATATTAATATATTATTAATGAAAATGTTAAGTGTATAGCCGTATTATGTAGACATTGCTTAGCACTGATATAAGATTACTTTGGAGCTTTTATTTTGTCAAGATATGTTGGTATTTGAGCACTGTATGGCGGCATTGTACAGTATTTTGTTTTTGCAGTGTATGGTGTTTGTATTTTATGGCATTATTATTTTGGCAGCTGTATGAAAGTGCAATTTGGCCTATGTATAGCACTATTATTTGGGCACTATACTGTATGGCACTTATAATTAGGCACTGTATGGTGTGGTTATTTGTACACTGTATGGCAGTACACCATAATGGTGCTATATGGTGAATATCTTTATTATGTTCCTTGTGTGTTTTACTAATTCCCTGTCTTAGTACTCTGCGCTCTTTCTTCTCTCAACTTTCCATCCTTCTCCTGCATACTCCATCTCTTTCTTCCTCCTTCCTTTAGGTTCCTCTGCTCGTCCAGCAGAAGTACCATCATGACCATTGACTACCCCCTGAAAACTGATGCTGCCTTTAAAGAAGAGATCGGTTCTCTCAACTGCAAAGCCCCATTGTTATGGAAATGCAAGTTTGAGCGATTTTCCAAAGGCTGCTGGAGTCTGTCAGGAGAGAGTGTGCACGTAAAACCGCAACTTCAAATCCGTAACCACTCTGATCGACAGTGTCTAAGGCTACTCTTAGGTGTTCGCCAGGGCCGACCGCATGGTGGGATGGTCTTTGCTGCTTAGAACCCAGGTTGTTTTACAGTGTTGGATTAGAGGAGCAATGCAGGCAAACCTGAAATGGAAACCAGACAGCCAGAGGGTTAACTGAAAGTCCAAAACTAGAGCAAGGGGTAATCAGGCAAAGCAAATGTCAAAAGCAGCAGGGAGTAGATATTCAGAATCGGTAAGCAGAGAGTTAACGAGAGACAAGCCGAGGTCAGTATTCACGAGGTCCAGAAGTCAGAAGTGCAGGAAATATTAGCAGCTTGATCAGAACACCAGAAGTAAGGAAAATCACAAGCAAGGGAGAGGTGGAAGAAGGTGGAATTAAATACTAATCCACACCTGACAGGCAGAAGGACAGACAAAAGAGATAGACTCAAGGTAAAGCAGACACGCCCAGAAGCTAGAACCGTAGTCAGGGTAATCTTAAGGGAACAGGCGTTTCCTAACACTCATACTAGCTGTTACCCTGCAAAAAAAACCTCTGTGTGAATTAGGCCTAATTCTCCAACATAAGCAGAAAAAAAATAAAGGCAACAGAAAATGATTGGACTATATATATATATATATATATATATATATATATATATATATATATATATATATATAAAATAGAGTAAAATCAAAATAACATGGTGGAATTTCTTTAATCTGGAATCCAATAATCCAGAAAATCTGATAATCCAGTGTTTGTTTCCTTGTAATTTAGAATTGCACATGTTAAAAATCAAATATAACAGAGAGAACCAATTAGAATATCCCTGTCTAAAAAATATACTTTTCTCTCAACGTCCAATAATCCATATTATTTTTTTTGCTTATTCAAAATTTTTATTGAGTTTCAGAACACAAAAGTTACAAAACATAGTGGAGGGGAGACCTCCACACCTTAAATAAAAAACAAACAAGGTCAGTGGACCAAAGCAAAAACAAACAAAACACCAAAGGGAAAATCAATAATGTGCATCACATCTCAACATGCAAAAGAATGGTCGGTGTCCAACAGTAGCATGAGTAATCCTAGAGGCATAACATCAGGAGGTACAGCTAGACCACTTAATTCAAACAGAGAAGAAGAGGCACATTACCCTAGACAGGGGAAGAGAAAGTATAGAGAAAGGCCCCAAGAGAGGGAGGGATAGGAGGGAGGAAGGGAGGGGAGAGGACAAGGGGATCCTGGACTCCAGTTCCGGCGTATTATGAATGAAAATCAGCAACGAGCAAAAGCCATAGTACATTTCACAGGGGCATAGGCCGACTCAGGTGACAGCCGTGAGGTAGGAAGGAGAAGAAAGAAACACTATCCAGGGAGACCATGTAGACGTGTATTTTACCACAGCTGCCAGGGAATGAGCCACCAAGTGTTCCATTCGCTGTATCAAGGCAACTTCCCGAAACCACTCATCTAATGTTGGGGGTATGGCCGTTTTCCACCTGCGTGGGATCACTGATTTTGCCGCCTGAAGGAGATGTCTAGTTAGGGAGCTTTTATAAACGTGTATTGGCATCTGGAACATGAATAAAAGAGCTGCTTCCGGAGAGTTGGGGACAGAGACTCCAGTAACCTCCAATATCAATTTAAGTACCGCATCCCAAAAACTCCTCAAGAAGGGACAACTCCACCAGACATGTGACATGGAGCCCCCCGCAGCACCACAGCGCCAACATTTGTCAGGCACAGACGGATACCATTTATGAAGCGCAGCCGGGACCCTATACCATCTAGAGACAATTTTGTAGCTAGTTTCCTGGGCCCTAATGGCTATAGAGGCTTTTTGTGAGAGGGAGAAACACCTCTTCCATTGTGCGTCAGTAAATGTTGTATGTAATTCTCTCTCCCAGGCCCCACAGAAGGAGGGGAGTTGTTGAGAACGCTGTGAAAGGAGTAATTTATATATTGTGGATATGGTATGGGTAGGGGGCTGGGAGGAGACACATAGGCGCTCAAAGTCCGTCAACCCCCTGTGAAGATGTGCGCGTCGGTTAACTGTTCCATAAAAATGTTTTAACTGAGCATACTCATATATATGGCGAGTTAGGGGCACGGCATCGGGGTAGATGGAGGTTAGGGGGAGAAGAGAGGAAGCGGAGAGGACCTGAGCAAAATACATGGGGCCGGTGGACGACCTGCCTAGGAAGGAGCGACCAGCTTTACCAGCAGGAAAGTCTGGATTATCTGTGATAGGAGTTAAAGGACCCAGAGGGTCTATAAGCGTACTTCCAGGCCCTAGGGACCTCAACGCCATGAGGGTATGGTAAACAACAAAGGAGGCTTGAGTCGGTCTATTCCCGGGCAGGATCCACGGCAGGGATGATAGGGTACTGGGACATAGTTGTTGAGCCAACCGGACCCATAACTTTGATTCACGGTTATGAAAAAAATCTAAAACCCGTGCGTGAGTTGCCGCCAGATAGTAGAGCCGACAATCCGGCAGACCAACCCCACCCGAACCCCTGGAACGAGTCAGCAGAGCCCGGCTCAAACGTGCACGACCAGTTGGCCAAATGAAGGAGCCGAAGCATCTCTGAAGCCGCAACCAATAGGAGGATGGGATAGAGATGGGGATCGTCTGCAGGAGATAAAGTAAACGGGGAAGGAGAGACATCTTAATAATATTGATACGACCAAACCAGGAAAACTCAGTCTTATGCCAGGAATTAAGATCAGTGCGAAACTTGGCCAGTAGGGGGATAAAATTATTTGTAAACAATTGTGTAAGATCCCCGTTTATACGGGCACCCAAATATGTAATACCTCTGGAGGGCCATGAAAAGGGGAAATTACTTTGGAGAAGCGATACTAACGGGCCTGGGAGAGAAACATTTAACGCCTCTGACTTGGAGAAATTGATTTTGAAATTAGACCATGTTCCAAAACGAGACAACTCGGACATCAGTGAAGGCAGAGAGACATGAGGGTCTGTTAGATAGACCAATAGGTCATCAGCAAATGCTGAGCACTTGTATTCCTTCCCTCCAATATTAATACCCTTAATATCCGTGTTGCTCCGAATGGAGGCCATGAGGTGTTCCATAACCAGGACATACAACAGGGGGGATAGGGGACAGCCCTGTCGTGTGCCATTGTAGATAGGGAAAGGTGCCGAGAGGGAGCCATTTATTTTTATTTGGGCCGAAGGCGTGCGATACAATGCCATAATTTTTGCCAAAAGAGAGGGTCCTATTCCCACATGCCGAAGGGTTTGATAAAGGGCAGGCCACGATATTCTGTCAAACGCCTTTTCAGCATCTAGGGACAGGATCATGAGCGGGATTCGGTTAGTCTGGGCGTGGTGAATGATATCGAAAGTTTTAAGGGTGTTGTCCCGGGCCTCCCGACCAGGCACAAACCCCACCTGGTCCGGGTGGATTAGGTCAGGCAGGTATTTATTCAATCTATTGGCGAGCAATTTTGCGTAAATTTTTAGGTCTACATTGAGCAAGGAGATGGGACGATAACTGGAGCATAGTTGAGGGTCCTTACCCGGCTTAGGGATAACCACGACATGAGCCAAGGTGGAGCTAGGAGGAAACAGGACCTCCGGGGAAACAGAGTTAAAAGCTAACAACAAAAGCGGTAGCAACCGGTCCGCCAACACCTTGTAAAACTTGGCAGTGTAGCCATCCGGGCCAGGAGACTCTTTCCCCAGGAAGCTCGGTTATAACCCTGAGGAGCTCCGAGGAAGTGAAATCCATATCAAGTTCCTCAGCTATCTCCCCCGACAACTGTGTGAAGGGAGATGGGAAAGAATCCCGGTCCGGCGGATGGGAGGGGGCGGAGGTGGGAGGGTCAAGGTTGTAAAGATCAGAGAAAAAGCTATGGAAGCACTCCGCTATCTCTGGGGTCGTGTGAACAACTTGGCCAGAAGGAGCCTTAGTATTTGGGATGTGTGACTGGGCGATTCTATTTTTTAAAGCTCTGGCCAACATACGTCCGCTCTTATTGCCAAACTCGTAGAATTTACTGTGACAGACTTGAAGAGCGCGCTGCTGGGCAGAGTCCAACAGCTGTCTAGCGTCCTGTCGGGCAACCTGTAACTCCCTTAAAATCGGAAGAGACAGCGCACGTTTGTGAGCCAGTTCAAGAGCGCTAATTTTTTGGAGAGCAACTTTAAGGGAGTGGGCCCTTTCTCTTTTAAGGCGCGCCCCGTGTTTTATGAGGACTCCCCTGAGAACGCATTTAAGGGCTTCCCACCGAACCAATGGGGACGTGTCATCCTGGGCATGATCAAGTGTGAAATGTTCCACCGCTTGAAGCAAATCAGCCTGGCACACCCCATCCAGGAGCAGGGACTCATTCAGTCTCCAAGTCCAGGGGCCTTTAGTGATGAAGGGGAGATGTAAGGTGCAATATACCGGGGCATGGTCAGACCACAGGATACTGCCAATGGACGTAGAGGCTACCCAGGGGAGAGCATGTTGCTGAAGGAAAATGTAATCCAAGCGACTGTAGGTGCCATGCGGATGGGAGTAAAAACTATAATCCTTATCCGTGGGATGTTGAATACGCCATGCATCACACAGTTGCAGTTGTAGGAGAGCACGCTTCGCCCACCTAATAGCACCGTATGCAACACTAGAGCGACCAGTAGAATTATCCACCGTCGGATCCAGGGTAAGGTTAAAGTCTCCGCACAGCACCACAGTCCCCCGGACCACCGGAAGGGCGGTTTCTATAAGTTGGAGAATGAAGGGCACCTGACCCTGGTTAGGAACATAAGCGTTAATCACCGTGAATTCCCTCCCACCAATATTAAGCACTAAGATGAGGTATCTCGCATCGGGATCCACAACAAGATTGACAACCTGATGGGGGAGAGACTTGTGAAGGGCTATGGCAACTCCGCACGATCTGGAAAGAGGATTATTACTGAAATGCCACGTAGTGTAATGTTTGTGCTTGATAGTAGGGGTATGTCCCTCCTTAAAGTGTGTTTCCTGGAAGCATGCGATGTGTACCTTACGCTTGTGTAGATGGTGTAAAATTTGCGCCCGCTTTTCAGGAACATTCAGCCCCTTCACGTTGAAGGAGGCAATAGTAAGGTCAGCCATGGATGCAGGCTAAACGGCTCGCTGAGGTATGCCGGGTAGCGCACAAAGGATCTGAGTCCAGGATCGCCAGGAGGGAAGCAGAGGAGGGAGACAAGCTAGGAGTAAAGAACAGAGCATTAGAGAAAAACACAAACATAAAATCTAACCAAAAAGGCAGTACAAAAACCACTGCCGCACAAGCTAATCGCACAATTACAGAGGACCAAAAATTCGGTCCAAAACCTACAGGGGGAAGGTGACAACTACGCATAAGAGTTATCCGCACTCCTTAGCGTATAATAATATAAGTATTAACAGCTTAACATCATTTGCACATTTTAAATAACGAGAGAGGAAGATATTGGAAGGCATCTGAAGGAAATACTCATAGCAACAAGTAATCTTGAAATCAGACAGCAAGTAAGTAAAAGGAGGAATTCCAGGAGCGGCAGTCCGGGTCATCACGCCGAACGGGCTGATTCCATGGGTGGAGTAGGGTCCCGTTCTTGTCGGCGCCTAGATCGTCTGCGAGGTCCACGCGGAGGGCGACCCTCCACCACAGCCAGGGGCCCAGAGAACGGGCGTCTCCCCCGCGATCCCCCGCCAGCAGAGGATAACAACGAGGGCCACTCCGGAAGTGCAACATGAGGAAGGTTCAAGTCCCGCAAGAAACCAGGCAGGTCGGCCGGGGATCGCACAGTGTAGGTACGGCCCTCCTGTCGGACCATCAGGGCAAACGGGAAGCCCCACCTGTAGATGATGTCCCGATTCCGAAGCATCTCCAGCAGGGGTTTGAGAGCAGCTCTTTGCGCCAGCGTATGTCGAGATAAATCCGGCAAAATACGTAACTGCGTGCCTTGGTGGAGAATGATGGGCTGCCGTCGGATTTTTTGGAGGATAGAGTCCTTGATTGCATAAAAATGGATTCGGCAGATGACATCCCTCGGCCGAGGATCGTCAACACTTACAGGGCGGAGAGCTCTATGCGCCCGGTCGATCTCTATATGGGTATTCGGCGGACGGCCAAGTAAAGTATTGAAGATGGTGGAGAGAGTCGAAAACAGATCAGACGCAGGAACAGATTCGGGCAATCCTCTAACACGTAGTTTGTTCCTCCTATTGCGGTTTTCAATATCATCAAGGTGCTGCTGCAAAGTGAACAACTGAGCTGAGTGCTGCTGGATAGTGGATTGGATATCTGCAATAGTGGCATTATCAGCAACCCGTTCCTGCGTAAGAGTGTCCACCCTCGTAGAAAGTGAGGAAAGTTCAGCACGAAACTGTGTAAACTCCAGCTTGCATTCTTCAACGATCTGTCTGGCAAAGGAAGTCATATCAGCCCTAGTAGGCAATAATTGAACAAGCTGGCGGATATCTGAGAGAGTCGCCGGCCGATTTTCACACATAGATCCAGACGACGGGTCGGTAAAACTTAACCCACTATTGGCTGGCGTGTCCACTTCAGGGGACGGGAGTGGGTGTACTTGAGGACCTTGGCCACTTCACGTAATGCAGGCATATTCCCAGGGTGCTGGGGAGACCCCACAGGCAGGGTCAATGCTGTGGTTGTTGGGGCATTGGGGAAGCTGTGCCATGCGGAGCCCGAGGACCACGAGGGAGAGGCCACCACCAGCCCAGGGTCCCTGGGCGGGAGGGGAAGCACTGGAGCTATCAGTCCCATAGGGTGTGAGGTGAGCTGGGTGATGGGAGGCTCAGGGCCTAGGTACTCACTGTGCCTCCTAGCTAGCTCCTCCAATTGCAGACCTGCAGGCTGGGCAGGTGTGGTGTCTCTCATTCCCGGGGATGGAAGTATGCCGCTGTCGGGTCTCGGCAGGAGAGGGCCCGCAGGCCATGAGCGCAGTGACGGGGGAGGGTGTCGTCCCGGGATGTGCAGGCCCTCCAGAGAGCCATCTTGAGAGGCCTCATGGTCTTGCGGCAGGGGAACGGCATCCGCCGCTGCAGGGGCCCCCAATGCCTCCCAGCTAGACCGGGGATCTGGTGCCTCTGGGTCCGGTACCTTCTGTGCTGGTCCTCTCTCTTCCGGATCAGCTGAAAGAAGGGCCGTGCTCTCCAGAGCAGGCCCGTATCCGCTCGCCTCATGGTCCCGGCGGCCATCTTGGAAATCGGCAGGCGTTGTCGGCCGTGCCGCAGGAACTATCACCGCCCGGGAAGGAGACGGAGGACCGGGAACCATCGAGGGCTGCACATCAGAAGGTGAGTGAACTTGTCCTGGTGTCGTCTCCGTCGCCCCTGAGCCCTGGGCCGTTGAAGCTGAGGAGGTCGGGCGGCCATCTTGACCACCGGCCTCAGCCCGCGTCGCAGCCCGCAGCTGCATCTGGGGCTGTCGCCCAAAATAATCCCCGATATCGCGCTGGGGCGATGAGGGGCATGAAGGGGCTGCTGCCTTTGTTTTTTTTGAATTCTTCCCCATATCTGGGAGTGGATGTCAGCCGATTTTGGACACGCTGTTAGAGGAGCTGGAGAGAGCACGTCTTCACTCTCCCATAGCTGGCCACGCCCAATCCATATTATTTGATAATCCGTCAACTACTAAATCACATTTATGCCAGATTATTTTTTTTTTACTGAATCTATATACATAGAAAGAAAAATATTTCTACTTTTTGGTGTTTGGGTGCGCTCTGAGTGCACTGACTAATCCCATAATGCACAGGGCCAGGTTCTCTGCAATCTGTCAGGCTGGAATGTGTTCTTACTCCCAGTGTCTCAGATAAGAACAGGAATGTGGGAATGGAGGAAGCTGAGAACAAAAGGTAAAGTAACTTTTCTCCATGTCGTACATTACACTGCTGCAGTCATGTTACCTGTAGATGTAGTCCCTGTAAGCACCAAGATCAGCACATCAGGCTCTATGTTATCTCAGGTATAAGACAATTTAATGGGAATTTAGTCTGTTTTATACGCCTGGTACAGGGGGGGAAGGGCAATGATTTATCTTCACGTGATTTTCTTCTTGAACTTCATCTGTGTGTATAGAAATGTTCCGGCTTCGTTTCATAAAAAGCTTGGGCTAAAATCCTACCTTTTACAAAAAAAATTTTCCAAATGTTTTTCTATTTTATTATGTATTATTATTAAATATATTTAAAACATTTCAAAACCAGAATTAATAAAAAAAAAAATCATTGTTTTAAAAAAAAAATTGTGTTTCTTTTAAAACGCTTTCCAAATTATGTAAAAAAAAAAATCATAACTGTTATCATGTATTCCCGGAAGAGATACCGTTTCTATAGTACTGTACAAATTGGATACGGGCTCTTTAAATCCGGAGCGACTAATCCATCTTGTCCAGGAATTTTAATCCTATTACAGATTATTTTTTTTGTACACTTTTTGTTTTACATTTTATATAATTTTTTTTTATGGAACCCTTGAAAAGTAATTGATGTGAATTATATATAGGACATTTATACAGGTCACAGATCTTCAAGGTAACTTCTAATATTCTTTATAATTTACAGTATGGGTTACATTGTTCTCAACACACACTTCCGCTGCTGCAGAACCTCTTTTTGAAGAGGGGAGCCTCCTATCCACCATTTAATGCTATGAAACACTCTTATCCTTTTCAAAGAGAAGGCCTGCAGCAGATTGTGTGTGTATAATGATGTTCTGCAGTAGCTTACGTGTGTATTATGATGTTCTGCAGCAGCTGTGCCACGGTACTGTATAATACAAACTGTAGCTGCTGAAGAACCTCTTCTTTTCTTTTCTTTTTTTTGAAGGAGCACTACATGTTAACCAATTAGTAGTTGGCACAGAAGAAGGAAGTTACTGGAAATTTGATCTGTGGCTGCCAGAAGAGATGAACAGTGCCTATGTAGCGCCGCTCATCTCTGTATAAATCAGAATGTGATGTTTATACAAATAAAACTTACAAACATGTCAATTGAAAATTTACATTAATGTGTATTATATAACAACAATTATATATATCGACATACAAAAATTACAAATAAGGCATCAGACCCGAGATCAGGCTTGGATTTGCGGTCGCAATGCAGCCACAGATATGCGCCCATATTACACTCAAGTGAAACTGACCTTACGGTTTCTTCGCACATGTACTTTTTTATGCAGTAAGAAACACAACATAGGTCACCCATGCATTTGCAGTTTTTGTTAAAATTGAGATCTACACATGGATAACACTCGAAAAAAGACCAAAAACACCAATAAAACCAAAACACATGCTATATGTAGAGACTACTATTTACCATCAGCAAAAATGCGGCTGATGTGTTTTTAGCAACCATTTGAACAGGGCATATGTCCTATTAGGGGGGCAATGCAATACCCCATTTATCCAACAGGCGCTGCAGCTGTCTGCTAATTCCCCCAGCGATAGCAGCTGATTTC
The DNA here is from genome assembly GCF_050947455.1 of Rhinoderma darwinii. Lineage (NCBI taxonomy): Eukaryota > Metazoa > Chordata > Amphibia > Anura > Rhinodermatidae > Rhinoderma > Rhinoderma darwinii. The sequence goes on from NC_134699.1 coordinate 19,621,626, forward strand.
AGCCCCGGACCTGCAGTGATCAGCTGATCGCCAGTGGGTTCTTATTGAAACAACCCCTTTAAGCTTTTTCACTGATCAGAAACACTCAATATCACATACAAAGTTTTCCCAACATCCACCAGATACTTCTTTTTTCTCAAAGATGACAAAAACATAATACTGTACTTGCGTAGGGGTCCAGGGACAAGCACTAGTCACATAATTAAATAAAATGCCTAAAAAAACAAAACCTCACAAACTGTATATAACTTTAGATTGTGGGAAATAATCAATATCCAATAGACTTAAAAAATGCATAAAAAAAGAGATACAAAAGTAATAAAACAAGTGAATATTAAAAAAAAAACAACCCATGAAATCTCATGTATTGTCACATACGGTGACTTTCCAGCACTATTACATTTAAGTCATCGTTTTCTAGTACACTGAACCTCACAGTTATATTGCACTGGATTGAGAGCTGGAATGGATTATGTGAATGGTAAAAGCACATTGACATAAAACACTGGTCACTCCCCAATTCTGTTAATGATTTGGAAAAGACAAACGTAGGTAAGAAATGTTTACCCACTTATGTATCAGTGCGAGGCCTTCACGGAAGTAGTCGTCTATACAACCCAGCCTCGATGTCTGAATCTAGGTAAGAAATTCCAAATTCAAAGAAATTTTTGTCAATTAAATTGGAGAAGTTAACAGTTTTGGGACAAGTTTGGCAAATGGGAATAGGGATGTAGTAGGTGCATAGTCAGGAGGAAGATGTAATGATATACTATGTATTCTGACATGATGAGGGTTGATGATCAGGTGGAATCATGTGATTTTAGGAATACAATTAGAAAATATAACAAATTTAGTAGAAGGCGTAAGGGTCATGTATAAAAAATGGAACTACAAATTTTCTGAAAATGATTCATGATCTATGAGGCTATCAATGTTTTAAGAGATCAATATGGCAGAGCTGTGTACACAGAGCATGTTTGGAGGCACTAAGGAACCGTAGGGATAGTAATGTAGCTATAGGGGGTGCAGAGGTTTCAGTCACAACCAGGTCTTGGTACCTGAGGATGCCCAAAGTCCCTTCTACCACATAAGAAGACATTAGTTTTCTAAATGCACATGGCACGTGGGGGCATTTGTCCGAAAGCTATCTCATGGCCAGCTTTGAAAAGTGTCAGTGGGAGACTGGGCTGACAGAACAGGCATTCTGGTTGCCTAGGCAACAATACAGCCGTTCCTGCAGAGCTCGTTGTACCACAACAGCTAGAGAACCTCAGTTTGTTGACCATTGCTATATGTCCAGGATGGAAACCAAAAGTCACGTGTGGGTCGCTGGTTTCTTTTATGTGGCCCATGATAACCTACTCCTATATCAAACCAGGGTCTAGGATCAAAGACTTACATACCATAGAAGCAGCCGATAATAAGGGGGTCCAAATCAGGTTGCCCCATTATCCTTCTCCATGGATAGTGTGAACCTGCACAAGGATCTCACCGCAAAGGGACAGGGAGATGCGAACCGTTTCTTCACTGCATTTTATTATACAAAAATTACTGTCATGAAATGGAGAAGAGACCCCGTAAGTGTTAGACTGGCCCACCAGAGTACCAGAGGATTTTTCTTTGGGCACAGACTCTGACCCAGTTATTGGCCCCAAAGGTCCATATGAAGTCTACTTTGGAGCCAATCGTTTACCACAATGGGACTCCATGTGATTCCCACATAACCTATTATACCTTCTTAACCTTTTCTGCCCACGCCACGTAAATTATTGGGCTAATGTCACCACCCACTAACAGCCCGATCCCGTATCCTGACAGTGAACTAAAATAATGAGCTCCCTGTCATTAAAAAAACTCGCTTCTGCATTTGGACGGTTGGTAGAAAACCTGAGACATAATTAAGCAGAGGGAACTTGGAGGCATGCAGAGAAGACACGATCTGCGTCTCCTCTGCATGTTTGTATATATAGATCGTCGGTAACGGTCATCTAATGGGCTATTACCATTAGATCATTCACTGTTATCAGTGATCTGTATATGGGGAAAGCAGGGAACACATAGATCATGTGTTTCCTGCTTAGGTTCACATCTGCCTTGTGAATTCTGTTTTTCTGTTTCGTCATAAGAGCAAAAACGTAATTCAAGCAGTGACAAATGTGTTGTGTCATGGCAGAATGGTATGCTATTTTTTTCGTTAAATTTGACAGAATCTGCGACAGAGTCGCCAACGCAGATGTGAACAGAGCCTAACCTGTGCCCATAGTAAAAACATATAAAGTAAATTGTAAAAAATAAATAAAATGTTCCTATTTTTTTTTTTTAAACGGAAGAAAAAATAATAAATCGGCACTTAGAATAAATTCCTTTGGGGGTGTCCTAGGAACCTAAGTCCAATACAATATAAAGAAAATTGTGGTTTGAGCACTTCCACGTCTCTCCCTACTCTCTGCTCAGTGTCAATTCCAGTAACACGACTTTTTCTCATATTTCAGATGATTGAGCTTCATTTCACGTGACTGGCCGGCTCAACCAGTAAAGAGATGGAGACTGTGGTTATCGTAGCTATTGGTGTCCTAGCTACTATCTTCCTGGCTTCGTTTGTTGCCTTGGTTGTGGTATGCAGGCAGCGCTACTGCCGAACGAAAAATCTTCTCACACACTACAACAACAAGTAAGAGATGAAGACTTAAAGAGTCTCTGTCACCAGTTTAATACTTCCCTATCTCCTACCTAATCTAATAAACGCTTTGATGCTGATAACTACGGTTTTGTTTTTTCAAAAAAATGTTTATTAGGGACAAAGTTCTGATCACCGGAGCGGGGGGAGAATGACCAGACATCGGCTCCAGCCGTGCCAGGACAATTATCCTCCTCAGCAGCAGTCCTGGCACGGCTGGAGCCGATGTCTGGTCATTCTCCCGTAGATCCAGTGAAGGAACTGCGGGAGTAAGTGATGTTACAGCGTGATCTCGCGAGATCACGCTGTGCTGTGACTAAAGCTGGGCATGAATGAAGAGAAGTGTATGGCGCTGATTGGTCAGCGTCATTCACTTTTCTTTAAAACGCCCACTTGGTAAAACTAAAAAAATTGCCCAGTTGGGCTTTTACATAAAATTTGCATAAATGTAAAAATAATCAGAACTTTGTCACTAATAAAGTTTTTCAAAAAAACCAAAACAGTAGTTATCAGCATCAAAGAGTTTATTAGATTAGATAGGAGCTAGGGAAGTATTAGGAGTATAAGTCAGATGAGAGACCATTGTCGTGACAAATGGGATCTGTAGCCACGGCTATAATATGTTTTTGGGTTTGGTTCTCTGGTGGCAGCTAGAAGAATAGGTGGTACCATCATACCACCACTGGCTATATATAGTTGGTAGTATCTACTCTGGGCCAAGGGGGCTTTATTTGGGGCCAAGGAAGCTTTATTTTTATACTGTTAATAACATGCTAATAAAAGTGCATGTAGGGCAATTCACTAATATACATCTATTATCAAAAATTCCCCACCATTATTCTTCACGTGACCAGCAGTACAATGGTTAAATGTTGTGATACATTGCGGTCACAATATACGACGTTCAGCCATAATAATAATAATAATAATAATCTTTATTTATATAGCGCCAACATATTACGCAGCACTTTACAATTTAGAGGGAACATGAAACAAACAATATCAGACATTACATAGTGACAAAGTTAATTTACAATTCAAACCTGGGGAGTGAGGACCCTGCTCGCAAGAGCTTACAATCTATGAGGACATAAGGGAGACACAAAGTGTAATAGTGTTTGTTCTGTACAATGGTCCGGCCATTTTTATACACATGCGGTGGTAACATAAAGCTGCATGAGCCGGTCACCAGCCAGTATCCGTGTATGACGGACATGAAGAGGAGTGTGAGGGAATCTTATTCTGATGACTAATCTAAATGGAGGGCCATGGAAAGGAGTCAGATTAGGGAATGTTATAGGCCTGTCTAAATAGATGTGTTTTCAGGGCACGTTTAAAACTGTGGATATTGGGAATTAATCTGATTGTCTGGGGTAGCACATTCCAGAGGACGGGTGCAGCACGAGAGAAATCCTGGAGACGGTAGTGGGAGGTTCGGATTATGGAGGATTTTAATCTAAGGTCGTTGGCAGAACGTAGAGCCCGAGTAGGGTGGTAGACAGAGATGAGGGAGGAGATGTAAGGAGGTGCAGCACGGTGGAGAGCTTTGTGGGTGAGAGTAATAAGTTTGAATTTTATTCGGAAGGGGATGGGCAACCAGTGCAGTGACTGGCACAGATTAGAGGCGTTGGTGTAGCGGTTGGTCATAAAGATGAGCCTGGCTGCTGCATTGAGGATAGATTGGAGAGGGGAGAGTTTAGTGAGGGGAAGACCGACTAGTAATGAGTTACAGTAGTCAAGACGAGAGTGAATCAGAGCAACAATGAGAGTTTTGGCAGTTTCCTCCGTAAGAAAAGAGCGGATTCTGGAGATGTTTTTGAGGTGAAAATGACAGGAGCGTGAAAGTGATTGTATGTGAGGAGTAAAGGAAAGATCTGAGTCAAAAATAACCCCGAGACAGCGGGCGTGCTGCTTAGGAGTGATGGTAGTGCCACACACAGAGATGAAGACATCAGGTTTAGGGAGGTTAGTAGATGGTAGGAACACAAGGAGCTCAGTTTTAGAAAGACTCAGTTTCAGATAGAGAGAGGACATGATGTTAGAGACAGCGGACAGACAATCACTGGTGTTCTGTATTAGAGCAGGGGTGATGTCACGGGAAGAGGTATATAATTGGGTGTCATCAGCGTAGAGATGGTACTGGAAACCAAATCTGCTGATGGTTTGTCCAATAGGAGCTGTGTAGAGAGAAAAGAGGAGCGGACCTAGGACTGATCCCTGAGGAACCCCGATAGCAAGGGGAAGAGGAGAAGAAGTGGAACCAGCAAATGACACACTGAATGAGCGGTCAGAGAGATAGGAGGAAAACCAAGAGAGAGCCACCTTCCTAATATTGTGTAGGTCCTCCCCGTACCGCCAAAACAGTTCTGACCCATAGAGGTGTAAGGTGTGGAAGGGCTAATGGGCACGTTGATGTAATTATGTTACTGTGTCTTTAATGTTTTTCCCTACAGGAGCAGAGTTATTATAAACCCCTTAACGACTGCCCACCATCTTTTGCAGGCAGGCGGTGCCGGTCCTTAGTCTACAGTGACGTCTTTTGGCGTCGCTGTAGAAAAGACTTATGAGCGCTCATTCTCTAAGCAGGAGCTGTCACTAACATCTCCTGAAGTTAGAGAAGTCTAGTGAATACAGCTGGGATAAAAAAAAAACCTCTGAACCCAGCTGTTTAACCCTTTGATCGCCACAGTCTGTTGCACAACCGAAGGGGACATCCCTCTTCGATCGCGTCAGCGGAAACCAAGTGACACGATCAGAGACTGGAGGAGCCCTCTGCAGTCAGCACTGGGGACCTAGAAAGGACCTCAGGGCTGTCTATTCTAGAGGCCTGATGTTAGGGCACACTAAAAAAAGTCTCAAAATGTCATTATTTAGAATGAAATAAAAAAAATTGCCAATACATTACATAAAAAGAAAAAACCTGCACACATTAGGTATCCACATGACCGTAATAACCTGAAGAATTATTTTAACAGGTTATTTAGTATTCACGCCACAAAAATAAATTACATAACTTACACAGTAAATTTTTTGTACCCCCCCCAACTGCGCAGGAAAAAATATACAATTTCTCTCTCAGACAACATGGCCTGATATAGCCACATCAATTAAAAAATAAAAAGTTATGGCTGCTGAAAAGCAAAGAGGCAAAAAACAGAAACATTTAGCTGGTCATTTAGGACTTTTCAGGCCCAGTCATTAAGAAGTAAGATGCCGAGGGCTCTATGGGTAGCGATTAAGAGAGCCAATGTTACCTTATGTTGTATTATTTGTGCTTGACCATAATAAGATGGGGTGCTGTCGTAAATGTCGTATTATGTTGTAGTTCTGCTTTAATTGGGGCACTGTGATAGTGTCCACCATGGCATGTGGGTGTGCGTGCGGACACTTTAGTGCGCCGTGATGTTCCTGAGGGAAGGTGCACAGTCAATATATTGAAGTGTTTTGGCATCACTAGGAGAGCAGTGTGATGCAGTGCAACCGGACAGGAGGGTCTGAGTGAGCTGCTGGAGTAGGGGAGTAATATAGGAGCTGCGTGTCCTAAGATAGAAGTTGGCCTGACTAGCGGTATCTAGAGGGGAAATGGTCGGGCAGAGTGGAAGCATTCAAATATCCAGGCAGCACGTGATCTTCCAAGTAAAGAGGCCGGGGAGGTTGCTGACTGTAGCAAGGGGATAGGACGGAGGCTAGTCGGTGGTTTGAAGGCCTGAGAAAGGTGAAGGTACGATACTGTTTGACCGACATCGGGCGTACGAATAGCACTCCGTCACCGCGATACGCACCACAGTAAGTTAACTTTGCAGTTCTGGGTGTTTCTTCTCAAGACTATTTTTTCCTATGGTCCATGTGGCTGCTGACTCATTCCCTTCACGATGACACCATGTTCACGTCTGTATCTTTGTGTTCTTAAAAGGCCAACTGTGGATTTAATTGGAGCAATGGAAACTCAGTCTGAGCCTTCAGAACTGGAACTAGACGATGTTGTGATCACAAACCCGCAAATTGAGGCAATCTTGGAAGATGAAGACTGGATTGAAGACGCATCGTATGTTTATATATCAATACAACCTTAATTCATTTAAGTATTTTACAATAAGGCATCTATGGAAAGCATAATAGGGCAGAATAAGGGATGTATCTAAAACGTGAGCCCCTACCAGGACTATTGAACGACTTCTCAATATTATGTGGGAGAGACAATCCATATGCCTCCATATAACCAGATCTTATAATAGAGATTCATTATACTCTAAATTATATCACGGACAAAAGGTCTTGTTGCCTCCGACCCGCCACCATTAAGGGGCCTCTCTTACCCCATCCGCACTACATACAGCCTTCTCTAAATTTCCTAAATGTGAACGTACCTAGTGGCAGTGTTAGTATTATTTAGTCCTTGTATTATTTTGGTGCTCTTTTGTATAGATTGTACAGCACTATTCTGTATGTAGCTTTAGGTGGGTACTGTATGGAGGTATTATTTATGCACTGTATGGCACTATTATTTGGGTAGTATTTTGGAAATATTACTTTTCAGTTCCCACCTTTAACTACAAATAAGAAAATGAAGAGGGGGCTCCCACATATAAATTGACACCTTTACATACCCTTATTTTGCCGTATACACCAATATATACTGTACATAATGCAAGCAATATTTTATTTCTATGTTTTATAAAGAATCGCACAATCATCATTGATTTTCTTGTTTTCATAGCGGCCTCGTGTCTCATTGCATCTCGATTCTAAAGGTATGAATACTAGAAACATATTACAATTACCATATAAATCATCTGCAGTCATTTGGTCCTAAGAACAGATCTTGCTGTTTATTCTATATATACACAGCTAGTTCCCATGATCGTGACGGATGTAAACAAATACAGCAGAGGCAATGGCCGCAATCGGGGACTCAATTACTACAGAAATGTCAAGTTCGAGTACCTATTCATATAAAATCATTGAACCCCTATAATGGGACTTCTTCCTTTTTAGATATGCCATACACTGACCGAAAAGCTGGTTGCTATGACCATGGGGTCAGGTGCTAAAATGAAAACTTCATCAAGTTTGAGCGACATCATTGTTGTTGCAAAGAGAATCAGTCCGAGGTAAGAAAGTTTAGTGGGTGTCAGGTCGGGTCCATGTGCTAAAGTTGCAGTGGGGTTCTGGCCATGTGTGGACTTCAAATACAGTTGTGGGGGACTAATGTGATTAGAATATCAGGGATTATGTGTTGTTACTATTGGGCTGTTTATTGATTTGTTGACTTCTAAACTTCATTACTTTTACTGGATGACAAACGAAGAGTCACAAAGTCGATATGTGGCGATCCCATACTATAGTGTCTTCTTTTATAACTGGCATTCATCATTTGAAACCATCTCTGTCATTGTGTTTTAGTTTCATGTGGGGTTTCTACTGCTTTGTCCTTCCCAGTATCTGGTCTATGTAAAAACTGTATACTGTTTTATATGCCTAGGGTAATAGTAAGGCTCCATGCACACGACCAGGCCTGTAATTACGATCTGTATTTACGGGCCGTGCTCCCATTACAAAGTATAGGAGGCACAGTCCGTAAAATAAAAAAATAGGACACTTATTGTCCCAGGGAAAGCCGTAACCACCCAGACGTTTCCTCTGCTGAGTAAAAGTATTATTACATGGCGGCCATTCAGCTGAATCGACGAGTAAGCCAGAGAGAAGCTGCTTTTTAGTGGCTCTCCGTTCTGCCACAAAGATCGGGTTCCCCTAATAGGGCAAATAGATAAGGGTCATCCTGATGGGACAACACCTTTTAAGATTTTTCAGAAGCTGTCGCTTCAAGGGTTATGTTGGAAAGTAGGATTGTCTCGGAAAAGGCTATCTCACAATGCTGAGAGTTGTCATTTTGCAACAGGTTGGAGACCATTGCTCTATAGAGTATGTATGCATGTTACTACTTAGTGCAGCAAAAAATAGGTATGATCCAGCACTTTGTGAAGAAATCTCAGGACTTTATTTTATAAACATTAAAAATCCACCCGGCAGATAAAGACAAAGGACCAGTATGCTTACGCGTTTCAAACGCCAACTGCGTTCTTATACCTTTTTCTTGCTGCTGTGGAAGACGCCTGGGCCAGGGCGAGATCCGTGCACCGGTGAGCTGGAAAAATCTTTTCATTTTATTACTTAGTGCACCTGGTTAGGACTTACAGTGGAATTGGCTTCTTTGTGGGCTGAATGAATATGCATGAGAATTCCCAAGAAACCACAATATGCCTCAAGATTATCACCAGCGATGAATGAATAGACACTATTGTTATGTAGAGTGTCTCAGCCCACACAATGCCCTGTGTAGTCTATTGGGGGTTTTAAAGGTAGAAGTTAATCCTGATTAAAGTTCAGGTATAACACTATAGACATCAAAATGTGTATAGCATGAAGCAATGTGGACAAAACTACTACAGTATTATAAGTATTAAACTGATAGAATACAACAAAGCAACCCATAGACATGCTGATTTCTCACCGTGAAGGTACTGCAAGTCTCAGCAGGGATTCCTAGCATGGGGTGCGGCCACCATTGTTATAGGGTCACAGTCCTTTCTTCCTTTTGTTCCAAATGCAGTGATGTCTTGGCTTCACAGTGGGTAAATAAACCAATGTTGATGCAAGATAGGAAAAGTTTAGGATGTGGAAAACGACAGCACACATGTTCCATGGCAGTAGTGGAGCAATAGATGTTTTTGGAAACAGTAGTAGTCAATGAGTAGATCACAATCCATCAGTAGACCTCATAGTAGACCAGTAGATTTTGATGTTGAGAAACCAGATTGTTCTTCTGCAGAAGATGGAAACTTGCCTGCTGATATATGGACTTGAAAGTCTTGACCCGTAGTATTAGCTGGTATGGGTAGCATGTACCAGGGCAAAGCGGAGGAGCAGCTCGGTCATGTATGAAGAAGGCCTGTCTGTGGAGCAGGTGCATTATATAACTGACTGTAGCTGCTATGTAAAATATATGGACATCTGAAAAAGGGCATGCCAAAAAGTTGTAACAGAGTCCTCCACTTGCAACGCAGAGCGATCCCTTATCCCCTTGCAGAACTCTGGTAGACTCCATATTGAAAAAAAATTCGGCAACCCTGTTGTAGAGGGAAGAACTGCAACCAGGCCCCTGAGCTTGTGGGGTGCACTGGCTCTACTGCAAAAAAAAAAAAAAAAAGGGGGACAGAGGAGCCATGACATCGTGATAACTGTGCACTTATGTAACATATATAAAGTCTGGCTCCTAAGGGCTCTCACCTCAGTGATCTGAAGGTCAAGCAGGGGAGTGAGATTAGAAAAAAAAAGTATTTTTTCCCCCCAAAAACAGCGCCACTCTTGTGGGTTATGTCTGGAATTGCAGCTGAGCTCCACTTTACTTGAATATAACTGAGATGTAATACCAGACACAACTCAGTGAGTGAAGCGGTTTCTGGAAAAAACAAAAACAAAAAAACCTTTTCACACTAAGGCTATACAACCCCTTTAAATATTGCTATAATAGGTATGTGACTCCCGCTGGATCGGGATGACTCTTAAAATCTTCTTCTGCAATTTGATGCAATATTTGAAAGAAATGGTTTGTTCCAAGATAAACGTAAATCCATTAGAAACACAAAATTAGAGTTGACCGCTTCTAAAACATCTTCTTTAGTTGTATACCTTACAAGTATAGTGGGCGTTCCTCAGCCAGAAAATCTGTGATTACCTGGTCATGATGTCTGGCCATATGTAGATGTAGGAACCTTAGAACACAGCCCAGAATTTGGACCGGGTACTTTGATTTAGATAAGTTGGTGGTGTCCAAATCAGGACCAACCTCAACCTCAAAGTTTATATACATGGCAGTAATACGGTTCTGTGCAGGAGCCATATTTGGAGCCAAGGACAGGATCCAATGCCACCCTGTCAGATGTGAAAAGCCTTTCCCAAAGCAAGTTATGGAATAGGTTTTCCTGATCTCACATCCGATCCCGTCTGTGACACTAAATATACGGCACCATTGTTCAGGTGCTGCACATCTAAAGACTGGTGGTTGCAATACATATCACACACATATCGTGCTGGGGAACCCTGTAACGTAATAATATGGTTGATCTATGATGATCTATTATCTAATGTTGCTTTATTCTGTATTTAGAGTTGATGATGTGGTTCGTTCCATGTATCCTCCTCTGGACCCGAAACTACTTGATGCAAGGTATATGTGGCAGTAACTAGATCATACTAGTAGAACAAACCCACTTTATGGGAAAAAGAGTTCATACCATTTACATATAATCTAAAAAATATGTCTATGAATGGGGCAATCCAGTCTTCTGCCATGGTAGATACAGCTCCGTAGTGGAGAATATGCAAGGTCAAGTATGGTAGTCGATAAATAGGATGTGGCTGGCATCTCGTTTGAGGTTATATATGTATATGTTTAATGCCCAAATCTGCTGAAATTTATGGTCAGTTCTATCTTAATAATGATGTAGGCCCCCTTCACATATGTTTGGTGACCCAGTTTTGTTTCCATCCAGAAACGCCAGAGGGAAACTAATGCCAGAACCGATCTCATGCTTTCCTATAGCAGTTTTGGCATTAATTGCATCAGTTGTGATGTCGGACAGCGTTTTTCTGTCCAGCTACGGACGCCAGACCGGTGCATAAAGTGCACAAAAATGTCATCAGGCATAAAACAACAGGCCGGACACAACTGATATATGTGAACCAATCCTTACCTGTGACATTACAAAATAAGGAACTATGTATGCCATCAACAAAAAGGAATTACCATGGATCGAAAGTTAAAAAAATAGTAACTTTGCAAAAATATCATACCGTTTGGTGTATATAGCTCCAATGCAGACCTGTGTCTCCATGGTTACAGACTACAAACAAACCCTATTTAGTCTGATCCTGCAGCCATGTTCGTCTATCTACCATCTATGAATGTACTCCTCTTATACTGAATGTATGTTAGTTACCAATAATCAGGAGACAGATGGAAGAGAGTACGTGTCAAGGTCTATAGCAGACTTAGTCCAGTAGCTTAAACAATCTGGCAGGGGGAGGGAGGTGAAAATAGCAAAAGTAGTCAAGTAATAGTCTAGGTTTACACAGATAAGTGGCAATAGGTTGTAGCGTGAGGCAGAGACGTGGTCAGGAAACTATCCAAGTTCAGTACACAGGTGAGCAGCAATAGATTGTAGCGTGAGACAGAAAATAACTAGTCTACAGGCAGGAAGCAAATCAGGAGGTGCAAAGGTGAGACTTTTATAGGAAGCCAAAAAGGGGGAAACTAATCAGGTAATCAAGGCAAGGAATCCAAAGAACCTGGACAACAGATTCAGCAGTGGAGCTGTCTAAAGTTTCAGATGGCTCAGAGGAGCTGCTGCCTGGGACGCCGGAGGATCTTTATTCAAATCCTGACAGTATACCTGCAGGATCAGACTACACAGGGTTTGCTTATAGTCTGTAACCATGGAAACGTGTAAGACCGTTTGGGAGCTGTAGACACATAATTGTATAATTTAATCAAAACTATTTGTAAAGTTACTTCATTTTTTTTAAACTTTAGATGCATTTGAGCAATACAAAATTGGTTGCAAAGTATACATACCCTTTAATGTAAATGGAGTTTAAACTCATGTAGCAGAAATCTCTCCAAAGGTTTTTTTCAAATATTGACTTTACTTTTTCTTTAAGGCCCTGTTCACATGGTGTATTTTCCAGGCAGATAACCTGCCTGCACTTTCTTGCTGCGTTTTCCACAGCGTTTTTTGCCATTGAGCACCACGGGCAAAAAACGATTTTTCTGCCTCCCATTGATTTCAATTGGAGGTCAGAGGCAGAACTGCGACAAGAAAGAACAAGCCGCTTTTTTTCCCCCGCCTCCGGAACTCATTGAAATCAATGGGAGGCAGATTCAGCCGTTTTTTGGCGCTGATTCCGATTCGGTTTCCGCGTCAAAATACTCTGTGTGAACTGGGCCTTATAGGGGATCACCAATTATGATCACAATTTTGAGATCTTTCCAGAAACACTAGTAGGACTTGTCCATATCATGTATTTCTATTTTCAGGACCACTGCTCTTCTGCTGTCTGTGAGCCATCTTGTTTTGGTGACAAAAAATGCTTGTCATCTGACGGTCGGAATGGATTGGATCGATCAGTCTCTTTCGGTAGCTGAGGAACATATGCAGGTTCTAAGAGAAGCTGCGATGGCCACCGAACCTGAACGAGTGATCACAGGAGCAGAGAACTTTCTGCAAGAACAGTCTACGATCTAGCAGCCTACGGAAGTTGAGCAACCCCACCAATGTTTCCCATCAATCGCTTTACCTTTCCAAATTTCTCTCATAGACCCTCTTGGACTGCATGTCTTTAGTTACAACTAAAGTGTCCTTTTTCAAAAATATTGCTGGAACAGTTCTGGTGGGACCACCGTGGTTTCTAGATATTGTACTATTGTGGACCTGATCGAAATTTATAGGGCTTGCCCAGAATTTGAGAAAAGGTTCCGCTTTTCTCCCCAAGCAACAGCACCACAAACTGCATCTGGTATTTCAGCTCTGCCCCCTTTCACTTGAATGAAGTAGAGCTGCAATACTAGTCACAGCCCAAGGACAAGAGTGGCGCTGTTTCTGGTGATTAAAATGCAGACTCTTTTTTTCTAAGCATGGACATCCCCTTTAACAGCAATATGTTACACCACTGCTGGTGCCAATTCTTTATGACTAGAAAGTCTCACTCATACCCCTATGTATCTTATAAATAATGGCTTGTAAAAATGTTGCTGAAAAAAATACAAAAATTCTGGACATATATATAGAACCTGCTTTTGTATCTAGTGTCTGTATATATAAAATCTGCACATGTCCTCTCTCTGGTATAGCCTCTTTCTCGTGGTTTACATTTATAATGGAGTTCCTTATAAGATGTGGACATCTTCTCCATTGTATATTACGCTGCATTGTTAAATATTTCTGTAATAAACTGTTGAGCTCTTAATTGTAATCTGGTTTATTAAAGTTTCATAAAAAAATGCAAACAAACCAAGGGTGAAACCGACCACAGGAGCAAGGAATAAGTACAATACACCAAAAAGGGTCACAAAAATACACATACCAAAATCATAGGCCCAACCAATGCATACCAAAGCAGGTCATTAGAAAAGCCAAGAGGTCGATACTGTAAAGACCTTTTTACACTGGCCAATTATCGGGCAAACAAGAGTTCATAGAACGCTCATTGGCGATAATTTCCCTGTGTAAACAGGGCAGCGATCAGCAGATGAACGAGCAAACGCTCGATCATCTGCTGGTCGTATAGTTTAAAAAAAGTTAATTATCATCGTTGCCGGCAGCACATCTCCTGTGTAAACATGGAGACGCGCTGACGATGTGACAATACACAGGGACGAGCGATCGGAGCGGTCTTGTTGATCGGCACTCGTTGCACAGGCCAAAATTGGCTGATGTAAAGGGGGTTTTACATTGGCCGATTATCAAGCAGACAAGCGTTCGTAGAACGCTCTTTGCTGATAATTGCCCTGTGTAAACAGGGGAACGATCAGCAGATGAACGAGCGAACGCTCGAACATCTGCTAATCGTATTGTTTTAAAAAAGTGAAATGTTATCTTTGTCGGCAGCACATCTCGGTGTGTAAACAGGGAGACGCGCTGCTGACATGGTAATAATGTATGGGGGATGAGCGATCGGAGTAACGACCACTCGTCCACATCCATAGCTCCGTGTGACAGGAGCAAGCGAGCGTCGATCAACCATTTCTCGTTGATCGGTGCTCGCTGCACCGTCCGATTTATCGGTCGGTGTAAAAGAGCCTTAAGAGGACCTTAACTGTTGACTTGGGGTAAACCATGACTCAGATATGAGGCAAAAGTCACCTGATAACTAAGCATATATGCACCCAGGTAGACTGTATATATGTGACCCAGTGTACAACAGGACAAAACAAAGAACACACTAGACTAAACACCACAATAAAAGGGGAGATTAGATAAAAATAAGTCTAGGGGACTTGGAGAAAAGAAATCAAATTAAAGTGAATAGTTGATCATATAACAACCAGGACAGTTGTCTGGCAGTATTTTGTGCTTGAAGGATCCCGGGGGGAGGGCAAAGAGGCCTCAGTCCTAAATCTAATATGGAAAAGCCCATTAGATTCCCAAAACAGAAATTGGGATGTATGAACTCCCGTAGAGAATGAAGAGTTATTGAACAAGGTAGTAAGGGGGCCAGACCTAGGGGTCATTTCTTAATCACGTGATCCCACAACTGTAGGATAGGAGGTACTAAGAATGGTAGCATTGATGTAGGAGGCCAAGGAAGGGACTCTAAGGGCACCGGACAAATGTTTCTCTTCTAGGAAACCCACTGCTTCACTGGTCTATGATGAAACCAATTTGGCAACCGAGTGAGGAGGCATGCCCAATGGTATAATCATAGGTTAGGGAGCCCTATCCTACCCCTAAATTTAAGGCACGCGAGAACCGTTCTCACTATGCGAGGTCTGTCCCTTTCCCCCCTACCAACTGCGTAAAGGCAGAAAGAAAATTGCTGAAAGAAGGCAGGTGGAAGAACAATCAGTACCGTCTGGAACAGGAATCTAGGCACTGTCCATCTAAAGATGTCCGTCTTTAGAGAATTTATTCTCCCAGACCAGGACAGAGATTTCCATCGATACACATCAAGGTCACACAGTAGTTTTCGGAGAAATGGAGAAAAGTTGAGCTCGTATAGGGACTCGATCAACGAACCCAAAATTGGTAATGTGAGAAGAACACCAACAAAATGGGAAACTCGATTGCAGTAAATGGGCTGGGGAGGAAGAGATACAATAAAGGACCTAGGTCTTAAAGGAATTTACTTTAAAATGACTCAAATGACTAAAGCATTAAAATTATGTATTATTAATAGCAAAAGAAAATGTGTAGGGAAGTTCATCTGTATATAAGGCACATTTATGATGTCGACCGCGCACTGTCAAACTTCGGACATCTTAATTACTCCGAAGAGCTACCGCCAAATGCTCTATGATAAGAACATAAAGCAGAGTAAGGGGGCAGCCTGGCCAGGTTCCAATTATGATCAGGAAGGGGGCGGACACCACTCCATTTACTCTAAACTTAGCCAAAGGATCGCTATACGGGACATGATCTTCTGTTGTAAGCCCCCTATAAAATGCCTTCTCGACATCGACTGAAAGCTGACAGAGGTGCCTAGCAGTTTCAGCAGGAGATATTAAGCTCAAGGTTTTAATACTATTATCTCCTTCTTCCTTACCTTCGAATAAACCAACCTGATCCCCATGTATTACCTGTGGAAGGAACGTTTGCAAGTGTTCAGCAATAATTTTGGAATATAACTTTGTCACAATAGATTAGGGAGACAGGGCAGTATTGCACACAAATAGGAGAATCCTTTCTTGGTTTGGCAATACAGGAATACGCACCTCTAGAGCATGGCGAGGAAAATGTTAGGTTGGGGACACACTGTTAAAGACTGGGTCAAGTTGTGATTAATTCTAAAAATGGAAGGTGAAGCCATCAGGCCCCAGACTCCTGCCAGGAAAGGTGTTTTTTACAGCTAGTGTACCCTCTGTAGTCGACTCATCTGAGAGTAATGCAGTATCAGAAATATATCTACATCTCAATATGAAAGGAGTATCAGCAATGAGATTGCATATATTGTATAAATCCTCATAGTAGGATTTATAAAACACATGGACAGGGGAGCCATTTTGAGAGGACATAAGTGGCAAGATACCAGGGATGGATGGCTCTAGCCAGTGATTTCTCACATTTGTCTAAACGTTCATAGAAATGTTTGTGAAAGATACATTCGGTCAGTGATCCCACGTATTGGATCCCTCACCTCCAGAAGCTCCGTCCCACATATGGGATCCCTCACCTCCAGAAGCTCCGTCCCACATATGGGATCCCTCACCTCCAGAAGCTCCGTCCCACATATGGGATCCCTCACCTCCATCCCACATATTGGATCCCCAACCCCCATATCGGATCCCTCACCTCCAGCTCTGTCCCACGTATCTGATCCCTCACCTCCAGGAGCTCTGTCCCACATATCTGATCCCTCACCTCCAGAAGCTCCGTCCCACATATCTGATCCCTCACCTCCAGAAGCTCCGTCCAACGTATCGGATCCCTCACCTCCAGGAGCTCTGTCCCCCGTATCTGATCCCTCCCCTTCAGGAGCTTCGTTCCACATATCTGACCCCCTCACGACTGTCCCACATATGTGATCCCTCACCTCCAGGAGCTCCATCCCACATATCTGATCCCTCACCTCCAGAAGCTCCGTCCCACGTATCGGATCCCTCACCTCCCGGAGCTCCGTCCCACATCTGATCCCTCACCTCCAGGAGCTCCGTCCCACATCTGATCCCTCACCTCCAGGAGCTCCGTCCCACGTTTCTGATCTCTCACCTCCAAGAGCCCCACCACATTAGCAACAAAGAAAGTTGCTTTATGTGCGGCCTCAAGGGAGCCAAGCCACTGTACAAGATGTTGAGAGTTTAAAACATTATTCCCTTTTGATTCTGGTTCCATGTTTATTGATAATCCTCTAAGGAAACATTTCATGGCCTTCCAACAGTTTAGTTTTTAATGCTAGTGAACCTTAGTCACTGGGCCATGAATCTATAGCTCTGAAGTGAAAGCATTATTTTGTGCCAATAAAGAGATATTCCTGCTATAGACATTTAATAAAAGATTGGTGGGAGTCTGATCACTGGGACAGTCAGGACGGAGATCCAGCGACACTCACTTACGTCACGGCAAGAATGGGGAGTGACAGAAACAACCGAGCTACAGCGTTTCCATCCCTCCCTATTGACTATGATGAGATGATCTATAAAGAACAGGAAGTGTCACAGTCTATTGTGAGACTCCGTGGCCTTAGTGAAAACGGCAAGATTTGTTTTTTTTTTTATCTATAAATAAAAAAAAATAAAAAAAATTCTTAAAAAACATGTTTAACATAATAGGCCACTTTCTGATAACCTATAACTTTTAAGTAGGTATCCAGTTTAAAGGGCACTGCATACAGAAACCCAGATTCTTTTCCTCCTGGACACAACCCCATGAGTAGAATATAAGAAGAGTGGGAATATTGAGACATCCGAGGCGTTTCTGAAAGAAATCCACAACAGACAGGATATGGAACAGAAGCAAGTCACTTACATTTATGGTGCCTTGTTCATATACAGCAAGGCTTTGCCAGAGACAGAAGAAGATCGATGAAATATCCCACTGGGATCAGTACTTCGGAAAATAATGAAGTCAAACAACCAACTTTAATGTAATTTTTTTTTATTTTTAACTTAGGATCCACAACCCCCCCCCCCCCCACCCCTCAAAAATAATTAAAAAAAGTTCACGGATTTTCCCCCAAAAAACAACTATGTAAACGTGGAATCCCATCAGCAGAAGATAAATCCATATTCTCTATTTCTTTGTCCAAATTAAAATATATATAAAAAAAAAATAATAAAAAAATAAAATAAAAATAATAATAAATGGTAACATATTGCTTGTCCATGCTGCTCTCTCTAGTCAAAGCTAAAATCAATTAAAAATATTTCTGGAATTTTGGTGCATCTGGACAAAGTTTGAAAACTTTTAAACAATAGTAAACGTCATCTCTCTCTATATATATATATATATATATATATATTTATATCCATATATATAAAAACAGGGACCGATGAGACATTGCAGACATCTTGTACACTTGCAATTTTTTTTTTATATTTTAAAACACACATTGCATTGTTGTAGTGTATAAATAGACCATAAACAGTACATACAAAAGGGACATCATGAAATGACACAGGCAAATAAGGATCATGATAAAAAGGCAATAATACTTCCATTTTTTTCCCCAATGTATTTTCTACACAATACAAGCTCAGCCCGAATGAAGGAACACGATTCCATTTAAGATTGTACGGACAAAATGAAATGGGGGCAAAAAAAAAAAAAAAAAAAAAAGGCAGAGACCTAATTCAAACGGTCATATTAAAAAATAAAAGAAATAAAAAATATTCTGAAGTCGGCTGAAAATGAATTCAACCTGCATAAGGCCACATCTCACACAGCTGCTTTTTTTTTTTTTTAATTCTGGAAAACCTAAAAAAAAAAAAAAAAAAAAAAAAAAGCAGCCATGACAAACTATGTATGAACGTGGCTTAATTCGTTGTTGAAGCAGCAATAATAAAAAAGTGTATCTTTCAAATTTTTACAAATAAACGGACTCTAAAAAATGTTGTTAAAAAATAACATATAAATGTGTAATCAATCAAAAATTAAAAAAAGACAATGATTAAAAAAAAAATGTGCATACGGTCGCACGGAGTAAAAATAAAATAAAATGTAACGGTTTTATTGCACGATCAACCCATATGTACTCTCACACCTCACACACACACACATACAAAAGATACACATTCACCATAATACTGATTTCAAAGCATGTACCCGTTTGAAATGGACAATACAATTTAAGGTGTACCTATCCCTTATACAGCCATTTATAATCCGGTGATCTTTATAGAGAAGCGGTCACTAGAACACACCTTTACTGGATCACGATTGCACCCGCTTATGCAGCACTCCATGGGGCCAGGCAGGTGGCCTGAAGTGGAAGGTGGCCCGACAAAAAATTTAATGTGTTCTTTTTCTCAGATCCGCTGTATGGCATAGAGGTTTAGAGGGCAATTGATGGCAAGCTTTATATTACCCTTCATGCCGTGGCTGGTTACTGAATGCCATTGCCACCTTTAGTTCCACATTATGAGGAAATATTACATGTATGATAAATGTTAAAAGGCTTGGTCTCGGCGCAATATTCCCGTTACGTTTCGGGACAACTATCCACATACAAAATGGCAAGTGTAATTGACAAGTCACTTTAATACATAGTACACAAAGAATGAGCTACACGAATATACGGAGAAGTTTTCCACTGGGATTTTTTTTTTCCAACCGTCATTTTCCCCCCGTATGTTAAGCAATTTACCCCCCCCCCATACTGATAAAAGACATACGTTTTTTTTTTTCCCCCAAGAACCTGCAGTCCATATGGAAGCGCTGCCTCTTGCATATTCGCTTCTTGTGAGCAAATTTAACATCTTCAGCTCACTGTGTTGCCGCTGCTACTTTCAAGTGAATATTCGAGCTTATACACCGGACAGAGCCATAAAACTGCATCCATACAAGTCTATGGAGCCCTACCGTACTTCTGTATGCTCTGCCGAGTGCATGGAACCTAATGGGGCTGTCCAAAATAGAAAAACCCATGGTCATATACCCTATTAGGGAATTTGGAGTTCATAGAGGGGGGTCCTCGGTTCAGGATCCTCATCTCTTGGCCATAGTAAAGAGTATCTCTCGCTCTGGAGGACCTGTCCGATCCTACATTATACAGAAAGCACATTGATTTGAATGTGCACTGTGTAATACTTCATGTCTCCTGTGGTGGAGCTGCAGGGAAATTGAACACTTACAGCCAGGTTTTCCCGCAGATCACAGGGAGTCCCAGCAATGGGACAATTTGTGATCATCTTATGGTCAAGGGACACTTCTAACTAGAAGGGATTGTCCAAAGTGGAGAACACTTAAGCATAAAGTATCAATTTTCAGCAAAGCTCCACAAGTGTTATTGCTTTATTTGCCATTTACAATCCGGTGATATTTTCGAAAATGAGAATTTTTTTTTGGGCAGAAGCCTCATTTCACTTCTACTGGTCAGGTAGTCAAACACTTAAGATTTGAGTTGGCAGATCGTTGGATATCCCGCCCAGCACTCAGAGACAGGGTTAGAGTTCCATATATACGGTTAGAGGTCTCATTTGGTCAAACAGTCATCGAAACAAGCCTGCCCTGTACTTTTACAAAAGTCAAGAGCTGGGTGACCTGTACGGGATATTGGTCTCTTCCGATTATCACCTTCCTATTACATTAGATTCTTGGCACATAAAATGAACATGAGGTCCTATAAGACTAGAATTAACATTCGTTTGGGATACAAATCTTGGCAATTTAATGCGATCGTCTGCTGCGGACCGAGGTTTGTGCCATCCAACAGGTCTTTAATAGCATTACTGGGGAGGGGATATTCACAGACCTCATGGTTTAGAGGGGCCGAGTCTTAAGAGCTCAAGCGCGAGTGCAGGACCGTTTTTTACATTCGTAGGCGATCATGAAAAAAGGACGACCATCGTCATAGGACCCCCCCCCCCATGTACCACGCTCTGTGTGTAGATTAAAGGGCCTATAAACCTAAAAAGTCAGCAGCTTATAAAATGAGCTGCTAATATTCCGTTTTTGGCTGGTTTCACATGGCCAAGTTTGTGCGTCCATATTACAGCGGTAACCCTATTGTTCCAAGTCCGGGCGGCCACATGATGGCCTTGTGAAACCAACTTTTATCTGTATTTGTCAACTTACGAGGAACTAAAAACACAAAGTATGGCAATCACTCCAGGAATAAAATGGCTGTAAATGAACACGTCCATATACAAATCGCCGAAATAAAATTAGTCGTAAACATTTAAGAACTGCCTACCCCTCACGACGCCCATAGTAAGGAGAGGTATCTCCGTTATAAACCGCAGGGTCTTAGATGCTTTACTACTCTGATGTATTGCCCGGCAGCTCGGTCATTATGCTACATTATAAAAAGGCATCGTGCTACTTTCTAGAGTTGTCATCCTCTTGGGAGTGTGGGGGGGGGGGGCTCAACAACATTAATGCTGCACACATACATGTTCATGTCTCTCGGTTTACAACCACTGGATCACCCATTTGCATTCACCTTGCGTTCAAAGTCACATGACAAATTTACGCTAAAAATCCGGTTTCTTAAAGGGGTATCGCGCATTTTCTAAAAAACATTCTGGGCACATTTTGTTAAAACTGATGAGTCTATTTTGTGTGTGGCACTAAAGATGATCAGTCAACATACGAGCCCGATGACTGAAGCTCAATGATCCCGCTTGAACGTGGCATGAGAACGGTGGTTATCTTAGGGTATGTAAAATGGTTTTGGCCACAATTTCTAGGGCTTCTTTTTTATAACTGGACTCCACTTGCTCTGCATTTACAGAATGGCATTGGTCACTCTAATAGGGATGCAGATTTGCATTTCTTGGGGCGTCGTTGCTCATCTAATACAAAGGCAACATTTACTGTAATCATCTTATAACATTTTGCACACTTCTATAAAATAAGTTGAACACAATGGTTTCTTTTTTATTATTTTCAATGATATTGCAAAATACATGTTCCTGAATGCTGCATGAACAGTAAAAATGAGGTATATCAAAAGGAAAAAAAAAATAGAAAATAAACACTGTACATACATTTGTCCAAAAAAAAAAAAAAAAAAAAAAAAAAGGAAAAAAAATTCTTGATAGTAATTTTAAATCTGTTAATTTAAAGCTATTGCCGAGAATATTAAATATAGACTGGCATACGGGTGACAGGTGTGACCTACTAAGGATATGACGCCGCGATGATGAACGGGGGCGAGTCGCACTGTTTAAAAGGGGGAATCTTCATCAAAATTCAATATGTGCCTTCAGCTCAAAATCCCATTCCTGAGTCCGAAAATGTGTAAGTCGTCTTATAATTATTCCATGGGCGTTTTGTCGGTCCCTCTGGGAACTTGCATTCGAGAGGAAAAGAAAAAAAAAAAAAAGGAAAGAACGAAAACTGACTGCAGAGCAGTTGCCCCAAAATCGTATTTGGCTACCCTGTTCCCCGTCCCTCCCCCTCCCCCACTATCTAATCTTTCATTAAAAGTTTAGGTACAAGCTGAACTATCACAACACTTTTTTTCATAATAATAATAATAATAATAATAATAAAAAAAAATAAAAAAAAATTGCATTGACAGGGCATAGATTACATCATTCTTATTACGATTGTGTAGAAACATTCTAAATGGCAGTGTCATCAAAATAAAAAAATACACCATGGTTTTAAAAGACCTCGAATGTCTGGCAAATTGACAGCCTCACCTGAAGCTCTGACTAGTTGACGTCTTGACTCTCGAGCTACCTGTTTCGTTTACGTCAGATAGTAAATTTGTGTACCCTGAGAATTCTGGAGTTGAAGTCCTCAACCTGTGATCCACTCCCCCATCAGTGCTAGTGTTAAATGAGATTGGCACCCTGTTGCCAGATTTAAACTGAGAACCGAACGCCTGTGCAAAGTTCTCGATCTGGCAAGTGACTTGTTGTCGGACGTCTTTGTGTTGATCTAAAGGGTTGGCCAGATCCTGAGGTTGTAGGTGGAAACCTGAAGAGGACTCCAGGCCCTTCTGTCGATCCTTCTGCCCGTTCATTTCCTGAGATGAAATCTGGTAACTTGAGGATGTGTCTAAGGTTTTCTGCGAGTCTATCTGATCAACCAACTCTTGTGAAGGAGTCAACTGCTGCGTCTCCAGCGATAAGGAAAAGCCAGTTTGGGGGCCCACCACCATGCCAAAGTGCGACTTTGGAAAAGCAGACGGTAATACTGACGTTACCGACTGACTGAACCCACACTCCAGAGGAGATGTAGTGTAAATCTGTTTGTCGGGAAAGAGAGAATGATTGGCAAGAGATGAAGATAGGCTGACAAACTGTAAACTCGGCCCCAGTGGGAATGAAGTTGTATGGCTTGTTCTTTCCAACGCTTGCTGAAGATATTTCGAATACTCCTGAAACATGTTGGACTTATCATTTGGTGTCGAATGCGAGTCGGAGCAGACGTTCTCCTCCGGCACCAATCCACTGTGGTCACCCGGCGTCTGCAGCTCTCCGTGGTGCTCCGCAATGTTAAAGGAGACATCGGGATGCCCAACCGATTTATGAGTGTAGTGATCCAGGATGCTCTGGAGAACCTCATCGGGAATAACAGACTTGTCGTGACAGTTCTTGATTTCAACATTCAGTGCCTGGGAATCGATAAGAGTTAGTGGGTTGTCCCCATCAATAACACTGGACATTGCCGACTGAATGACCGATTGTTGCGCCACCATGTGCCCTACATTCACGGCGTAGGCATTGTTGCTGCCAGAGGCCTGCAAGTAGCGCCTCTTCTTCAGGAACTGCATTGCATCATCATAATTGCTACTAGTGGGACCTTTGTTACCAGAACTTTGAAGGAGGTTCATGGCGTCTACATTGGTATTTCCCACCATGTCAAGAGAACTGTTGGGTTTATCTGAAAGTTTATGAAGCCCCATGTTAGCGGACTGAGACTCCAAAGACAGATCGTTCTTCTCTGCCGGTTTCCGGTTGAGCTTCTTGAACACCAATTTTGGCCCCTTGGTATCCAAGTCTTCAATGCCCGTGCTGGACGAACCACTACTGGAAGACATGATTGGCCCGTCCACTGCATAAGTCTGAATGTCAAGACCTGCTGCCAAATGTCCCTCATTCAATTTGTTGCCTTGCTTATGGTCCTTATGAGAGGGACCATTTCTGGACTTGCTTTTTTTGCGCCCAGAAAAATTGGAATTTCCCTGAGATAAATCAAAGTTGCCAGACAAATTATCCATACTAGGATTCGATGACCCGGGCTCCAATGATCCTTTATTCATGTTTTCCCCACATGTCCTTTTGTGCTTCAGCAACCTATCTGTTCTTGAGAAGTACTGTCAAAACACAAATTACAGAATGAACGGGAGAAAAAAATATCAAAAAATCATCACACACAACTTTTTGGCGCCGCACGACAGACTATGACGGTGCTGGAAGCGTGTTAAGGACCAGCGCCGTAAATATACATAAACATATTGAGGATGCAGGGACAACAGTTGTGCCTACGCCATAACCCGTGGAAGGACGGCTGTGATTGCCAGTTGGCTTCCCGCAACAATGGCCGAGACAGGAGAGAACTCCACTCTTGGTTATTTAACATCTTAGATGCCACGGCGATCTAAACAAACGGAAGGAAATCTCGCTGTCCTATTGCAAAAACAAGACCTCATATGTATGAAAAATAACGTTATGCTCGTTCTCCAGACACGTCCATTTTAGTAAACGGTTGTATTCCCTTAAAATGAACAAACATTCTGGAGCATCTATTCTTACAAAGCTCTGTTCTACCTCTATTATTCCTCCTGGAAATTATGAATGAATTGACAACTGAGTATTAGCATTTCCCTTGTCTATGGGAAGTGTCACTACACACTGTAATTGAACAGTGTCAGTGCAGGGTGACCCTCCCCATAGACAAGCGGAATGGTAATACTCAGTTGTCAATTTATTCAGACATATCAAGGAGGAATGGCACAACGGGGGAATAAAAGAATTTACTTATAGGGAAGGTGTCATGATTTTTTTTTTTATTATTATTATATTGCTTTAAATAACATTTTTGTTTATATTTTATTAATTAGTGTTGTGACTTTAAACTCTTTACTGTGTTCCTACTTTTACTTCTCTATGGGGGCTGCCATTTTTTTTTTCCATCTCTGTGTGTCGATTAACGACACATACAGAGATGGAATACGGCACATACAGCCCCATAGAGAATGCGAACGGGAGCCGTTCCATTCACTGCAGCGTATGCCGTCTGTGTGGGAACGGCGCATGCGCTGCTCCCACCCGGCTCTACGAACGAGCTTCGTTTTTGTCTATTTTCATGTGGACCAGAAGCCGCTGCCTGACAGTAAAATGACGACTTCCGGCCATAGGTTCAACGAAGCGAAGGCGCAAGGAGAGTAGACCAGCGGAGGTGGTGGCGGCGGCAGGAGCAGGTAAGTTATGTTCGTGTGATACTGTCTGCTGAGCCCTGTATCTAATCCTCCTACACTGTGCAGTCGCTCAGAAAATGGCGGCACACAGTGTAGGAGGTTTGAAGATTCAAACCCCTCCTTCTCCTGGCACTAGCCAGAAGAAGGGAGGGGGGATTGTGTGAGGACACTAGGGAGAGTGTGTCTACCCCAAATTTGCAGCATAAATCAATGAGGTTGCTTTACCACAGTGACCATGCTGCAATTTTTGGGAACTGCTCCCTCTAGTGACCAGCACATGGAAATGTTATAAATTAGAATCTAATTTAGAATATTTCCTGACTTCTGAAAAAATTAAAAACAATGTGTAAATCCCTCAAATAATAATTATTTAACTGAAAAATAATTGAAAAGAAAATTCTAGCGACACATTCCCTTTAAAGAGAAATGTAAGGGAAGCCAACAGGTCCTGTAAAACATAACTGATAGGTGAAGTGGCCTATGAAAATACGGTGCTAGAGAGAGATAGGGAAATTACATTGTAAGCCATATTGGGCACAGGGATGCGGGTTTGCAAACTATGTACAGCCCAGTGGAATATGTTGGTGCTATATAGAATAGGTGACAACGGGCTCAACCACGTACCTGCTGACAAGTGTCACATTTGTATGGCTTTTCTCCGCTGTGTGTCCTCTTGTGTCGCTCCATGTGGTATTTCTGAATAAATTTCATGTTGCACTGATCACAGTTAAAAGGTTTTTCACCTGAAATATAAAAACAACAACTGATGAAATGTTCACGGTAATGAGAACCTGCTGCTGGCACAATACTACCCCTCAAACACATGGCGCTTTTACCATGTGCAGGTGTTCTTGGCTGTCCGACCTTCTAGAGACTAACTGATGTATATTTTCTCGCTTTTAAAGAGATATTCCAGCAAGAAACATTTACTATCCATTGATAGGTGATAAACGTTAGATTGATGGGGATTCGACCACAGGGACCATATGAAGTAGGGGTCAAGCATACGCGCTGCCTCTCAAGACGACAATTATGAACAATCACTATCTACGTACCGCTATGTATTTTTTCATGCCGCTGGAGCAAATACTTCTGTATGAAACTCATATTGCATTGACTGCACTGAAATGGTCTTTCACCTATTAAAAAAAAAAAAAAAAAAGTGAGAAAAAAAACATGACAAGGATATAGAGATAAAAACTATTGCCTTAAGAGCATCTTCAACAAGGCTTATCTTTGTAATTACACAAGTCAGAATAATAGAACAAGCAATCTGCATTATTTGAGGGTTATTCTCCTTAATTAAACTTCAGATGATGTGATCTCTCATCTGTGTACCCTCATAAATAAGGGGTTCCACCCAGCCCTCTTACAATATGCAATTTAGCAGCACCCGCTGCATACTGACAGATAACGGGACGGTCATATGACCTCAGATTTACTGCCGAGCAACAGTCGGTGGTCCCAGTCCTAACTGATCGTCCTATAAGCTCCACCCCCTCAGAGACACTGCATTTATTTGCATAATGGGATATATACTCTTTACACCAGAAACTGTACAATAATCTACTGTAGGGTAAAGACAAAATAACTTCACCAGTGCATTACAGGAGCCCAGAAGAGCGGTGAGTGGTCTGTCAACAAGCTCGACGACGGTTTCCATTGACAACCACAAGAATTGTTAACGCAGCTCTGTAATATAATACAGGCTGGAACACAGGATCAGTACAAGATAATTCAATGTGTTTAGACGGTTTACTAGAGAATATATTTATCTGTAAACCGCAAGGTGGAGCCCAATGGTGGATAAACACTGACCTACTGCCCCAGTTGTGCTCTAGCAAGGATGACTTTGCACTATCGTCAGATCCTCTATCCGCAGTTCCTTCATATTTGACAGGAAGAATAGCACAGAATGCAATGTTATTCTTCCGATCAAAACGATGGACACCACGAAAGAACTCAGACGGACCCCATTATAGTTAATGGGGCCTGTCGGTGCCAATCATGTGACTGCTTGGGCAGTGCCATCATGGATTCCGCTATAACGAAAACCATGATGTCAGTGCGAACAAAGCCTTAAATCGTTTAACATGCAGCCACCCTCCAACTCTGACAGAAGCGATCAGAGAAACCGGTGATGGAGCCGGTTGCTCCTCAGTGTCTGTAAGACGTCTACTTCCAGGACAAAGCTCTATTTTCCAGTCAGGCCTGAGAACGTAGTTATGTTAGGTTTTATTTTAGCCCATGTAAGACATACCTGTATGTATGAGCACATGTCTGCGCAGATGATAGGAACTCCTAAAAGCAGCACTGCAATGTTCACATATATGAGGTTTCTGATTTGGAGACATATTAGCAGCTTCACCTTCACCACCTAGAGACTGAAAAGGAAGAACGTCAATCAGATTTGCTTCCGGAACATAAATATATGTGTATGTACAACTCTCCAATTTCTATAGTCAGTATCAGAGTTTCAGGACTGAAAGCCAATACCAAGTAATTCAACGGGTGACAAAGATATATTGCGATCTGCAGTGTAAATGAATGGAGAGAAGTGTATGACGCTGATTGATCACTGATTGGTCAGCGTCATACACGCCTCTCCACAACGCCCACTTGGTCATATAGTAAAACACGCCCAGTTGTCCATTGAGAAAGTCATTAGCATAAAGTTAATATAGGTCAAAAATGATTGTTTTTCTAAATAAAAAAACACTGCTGTAATCTACATTACAGTGCCGATCACATCATGTACAATATAGGCCACTTATAATGTGGGGACAGAGCCTCTTTAACCCTTTCACTGACCAAGCCGTATAATAAGTCATGACTTTTAACTCTTGCGGAGGAAGATTCTTTGGACAGGAGCTTTGCTTATTCATCAGATTTAGAATCTCAGCTTTTATGATGCCAAAACCAAAGCTCTAGGGGCCCTGGATGGAAGTCTGGGAGCAGGATGAAAAGTTTTAGTTGGGTTTGTGCCTCTGTGAGGTGGGGATAGGGGAACTTTCCTTCATCATCCTCTTATGTGCACTCCGATCATTACATTTAGGTCTTTAGTCAGGACATTTATCGACTCACTGACAGAGATGTTTACCAGCATCGGGATCAGAGATTTTTTGTCTTATCAGTTCTGGAGATTGTGAATAGAAGTGAATGTAGACATAGGGATCAGTGACAAGTATGAACTCTGCTCCTGATGAACTTTATTTTGAACTATTTTTAGCAGGTGATGTGTCTCAAGCTCTGAATTTTAGCCACAAACATGACTTTTATAAAAAAAAAAAAATAAAAAAAAAAATAAAAATTTTTACACACGTTACACCTTGATGCAAAATTGCAGGAAGGTGCCCATGAGTGTAAAGTGGCATTTTTTTCAAGGTGTCTACATTCATTAACCCCTTGGCGACATGTCACGTATGGGGAAGTATGTTCCAGCTGACAGACACTCCATTGCAATGGGCGTAATCGAAGATCACTTCGATTCCACCCGTATAACCCCTTAAATGCTGCGGTCAATAGCGACCGCAGCATTTAAGCCGTTAAAATAAGGGTACGGCCCTCTGTGACGTGCCATCGCCCCCCCCCCCCGCATAGCTTCTTAAGAGACTAAGTATAGCGATATACTGCAATACATCCAGCGATCGCTGCGCTGGTTCAAGTACCGTAGGGGGGACTACTAAAAAGTAAAATACAGTTAAAATATATTTTTTTTAACGTACTAAAAAAAAAAAAAATACTCAAAGTTCAGAAATAAAACCCTCTTTTCGCATATTCGCAAGTTTACAAAACTGATATCGCCGCATCCGTAAAAGTCCAAACTATTACAATAGATTACGTAACCCACTCAGTGAATTCCGTAAAAGAAAACAAAAAACCCAAATTACTGTTTTTTTGGTCACCATAGCTCTCCAAAAAAATTAAAATAAGAAAAATTGGATAAAAACTGATCAAAAAGTCGCATGCACCCCAAAATGGTACCAATAAAAACAACAGCTCGTCTCACAAAAAATAAGCCCGCACACCGCTAAAATAGACTGAAAAATATAAAAAAGTTATGTCTCTAAGAAAATGGCGACACAAAATGTATTTTGTTTAAAAAAAAAGTTCTTTGTAAAATTGGTAAGCATGAAATAAACTAGATCAACTTGGTATCTCCATAATCGGATCAACCTGGTGAATAAAGTGAACATATCGTTTTTACCGCACAATATACGTCATAAATACGAAACCCAAAAAACAAACAGGTTGATCGCAGTTTTTTTTCCCATTTCACCCCATAAAGTATTTTTATTCCGTTTCCCAGCACATCAAACAATGCAGTGAAAAACGACAACTCCTCCCACAAAAAACAAGCCCTCATATGGCGGTCAACGGAAAAATATAAAAAAAGTTATGGCTTTTGGAAGGCGAGAAGGAAAAAACTAAAATGAAAATCTGAAAAATGGCTGTGTCTCCAAGGGGTTAAAAACGTGGGTATATGAATTTCTTATTCAGGCTTTATCGGGGTGTCAAAAATGTGAAAATTGATGGCATCAAAAGCAGGTTTATAGATGGCAATAGTGCAGTGCTGCACAGCTGCCTCATGATGGCGCCTTGTTATGAACACTTCTAATGTGTGGCTGTTCGCAGTGTTATTTTTAAAGTGGCAGTGCCAGGAAATCTTCATGGAATTGCTGTTTCCATGGTTTTTTCACCATTAAAAATCAATGATCTAGCCACAAGCACAAACAAAAGGAAAGGCTTAAAAGCCATTGAGGCCCCATGCACACGACCGTAATTTCTATCCGCAACTACGGACAATATGCAGACCCATTCATTTCTATAGGCCACGGACTCCTTTCTGTATATTTACGGATGTGTCTCCAGGGCTGTAGAAATGATCCGCAAAATTCAGAACCCGCAAAATATAAAACATCTCCTATTCCTGTCCGCAAATCTATGGGTGCACGCGGAATTGACAGCGTCTAAGGATGTGCATCCATAGCCAACCGTAATGGTGGAAGCGTTGCAATGCGACGGCAGGGTATTCCCCAAGAAAATGTCACCTGAGCGATCATGTGACCTTCTCAAAGGGTTGGGTCATGTTGGTGACCGTTTGTAACCTCCCTTTTCTTTTGCGGATCTGTAGATACGAATGCACTACGGACCGTATGTGCGAAAACGTGCCAGATATGCAGATGACTTGCGTCTCACTACGGATCCGGATTTGCGGACAGTAAAAAAAACACTATGGTCGCGTGGATGAGGCCTAACTTTGTGCATTTGGTTATGTTTTTTTTTTTCTAATTTCTGGGGAGAGCCTGCTCCAGGGCCACGCTGGGTGTACGTATAATTATCTCCCTTTATAGCACAGAAAAGTCTATTTATAACACATAAAAAGGGAGTTCACTCAGGGACAGTCTGGTCTCAATGTCCGTCCACGCTCTAGACCCACATCCCACAGCTGTCACTGGCATCACTGTGTGAATGGGACTTTTGCTGCACTTTATATCGGGTTCAGTGACCCCTAAAACAAACATGTCAGTACACAAGAGGCCTTGGAGCTGAAAGCCAGACAGATCACATGGCCGCACAAGTCCTGCTGTATCCAGTCTTCAGCTCTGAACAATCACAAGTCGTCTATTCTTCACAGGGATCAATGACGGAGGTCCCTGTCCAGTCTCCTTCTCCAATGCTGCAGATATAACAGGAGACATCTGGCCGTGCTGTATCCACCACTGTATCTGGAGCCACGGGCTGCACATCACCTTTCTTTAGTTATATAGGTTGAAAAAAAAAGTCGAACCTCACAGAAGAGGCTGATCCGGAGTTTGGCTACACGGGACTTTCTACGCTATTCTGACCGACGGGTCTAAGGCCTTTTTCACACGAGAGTTCAATTTGAGTGTGCAAATAACAGACGGTTTTGCATCCATATAACAGTCATTGTTGTCCATGTATCATCCGTTTTTCTCCTCTGCAGGCGCTCTCTGGTATCGGTTTTCTGCATTTTTTATCTGCGAAAACAGACAGCACAGGGCTCCAAGAAAAAACAGACATCGGTGTGTGACTGGCCCCACTGACTTGTAGGAGTCAGCGTGCTGTCCGCTGTTAAAACCATCGTGTGAATAAGGCCTACACGTGTATTATGTATAGCCCCTTCTAACAAATTTGGTGCAAATCATTCCAGCTATTTCCTTAACTTAAAGGGGTTGTCCAGCTTGGGGGCTGTTTATCTACAGCACAGGTCATCAGTACATGATCGCTGGGCGTCCGACACCCAGACCCTGCAGTGATCAGCTGCTCCGACCTCCTCCAGGCTCAGGAGGTTATGCAGTGGTCGGTGCTGGAAGCAGTTGGCTCTGTACACGGTATAGCGCCCGTGCTGCGTGTACTGCACCTATTCACTTGAATTGGAGCAGAGGTGCAGTACTGCCACGGTACAGGGGTCAGAGCTATCTGGTTCCCGGCACCGACCACTGCATAGCTTCCGGCACCCGGAAAAGCTGATCGGCGTGGGGTTAGGGTGTCGGAGCCCCACCGACCATATACAGATGTCCTATCCTGTGGGGAAAAATAAAAATAAAATACTCCCCAACCTGGTCAATCTTTGTAAATTCGTCCCTCTGGAGTATTAAATGCCTTATTTTATGGGGAAAAAAACCAAAAAACATTTGAAGCAACGCAAATAAATAGATATTTGCAACAATCAAAATGATTGGTCACAGAAAATCTCCGGTACTGCCGATACCTTGTAAAGTAACAAACCAAAGACTGACAGATAGAACTTTGGGCATATTGTGCGATGCAGTCAAATGGCTAAAACTTCTATTCAGCTTTATCCGTGTAATCTTTATTGATGGTAAAAGCTGGTAACAACCACTGCTTATTACATCTCTAATGGGCTGTACACCCAGCTTTCCCAGGGTCCTGAAAGGTAAATCTGCCTAGGTTCTTGCAGGATATTAAATTGATGGCACAGCGACATCCATACGAGTGTGGTGGTGTCTGGTACTGCAGCTGAATTATTCTCAGCCCCGATCACTTGAAATCGATAGGCCATCGATGGAAAATCCCTTTAAGCAAAGATCAGAACAACTAGGCAGATTGGCTAGAGAAATCTGGTGAAGCCTCCATTGGTGACTTTGTAGTGACGGCCGGTAGTGTCACCGAGCCTTCCCTGTACCGGATAAACATCTGACGAGTTCCCCACTCTACAAGGACTTGCATGTCAGGATTTTTTTCTGATTGTATGAAATAGTATTGAGTGCAGCTCAGAGCACAACAAGTACTTTGCTGGGTAGATCCACGCTTATAGAGCAGACATCTGTCCGGAGGATCGCGGCACACTTCAGCAATGTTGGGAGGCCAACCTTGAATTTTTGGGATCGAACACCAACTATGCTTTAGCTCATGAATGCGAGGTCCGCTCTCCATAGCGACAGACTTTACATCAGCGCAGGGAGAAAATATTGACATAGCGGCCTTGCTGCAGATAAGGGGATTGTGGAGCAGACGGCCGGGATTCACTATTCGTCAATTATTAAGAGCTCCTTTTGTGACGTTTACTTTGTACGGTCCTCACCTACGTGTAAACAGCCTGAACCCAGGGCTGGGGGTGCAGAGAACACTGAGAAAGAAAACTGAAGTAGCCAAAATTAATCTGGCAGATAATCCATAAGAATAACTATTTGTTAGGCTCAGTCCACATCTCATTTTACAGGCACGTTGGCGGTATATGCCTTAATTCTGGATTTATACTTCAACGTGCCCATAGACCCCCCATATGCACTCAGTGTATGGAGTAGTAAAAAAAAAAAGGGGGGAGGTCCTTTTGGCTTATGCTGGGCAGGAATATCTTTCAGAACTGTATAAAGGAGCGTGGTCCTACCATGTTGTCTATGCAGTCGGACATCGTAAAAAAAACAAACCAACGTATACATTTTTTTACAATGGGAGTTGATGGCCGGTGTATCCCATACATCGTGTATATCCTCAGAAGAGCCTGAAAAACGAGATGTGAACTGAGGCTTTAGCTATAAAACTCCGGCTTGTGTCTTTAGGAACAGATCCAGTTGTATGTAGAAGGCACCCAGTCATGTGATCACTAGAATACAAGTAGTAGCGCTGCTGCCCAATAAGGCCCTGTTCACATAACTGTTTTTTCCCCTAAGCTTAGCGTGTCTGCCAGAAAAGCTCCTGATGTGCCAGCTAAACATGTCCACAGGGATCCATTAGCCGTCATTCTTTGGGATGTCTGACTGATATATGGCGGTATGAAATAGTGTAGTCCATCACAGGCACCCTTTAAAGAGGCTGTCACCAGATTCTGAAACCCCTATCTCCTATTGCATGTGATCGGCGCTGCAATGTAGAGAACCGTAACATTTTTCTTTTTTTAAAACGTTCATTTTTGGCCAAGTTATGTGCTATTATATATATATATATATATATATATATATGCAAATGAGCTTTGAAATGGACAACTGGGCGTGTTTTTTTCTGTATGTCCAACTGGGCATGTTTACTTGTTTTACTAACTGGGCGTTGTGGAGAGAAGTGTATGGTGCTGACGAATCAGTGACCAGTCAGCATCATGCACTCCTCTCCATTCATTTACACAGCACATAGTGTTCTTACTAGAACGATGTGCAGCCACATACACAAGTGTCCTGATAATGAATACACATGACCTCCAGCCTGGACGTCATGTGTATTCAGAATCCTGACACTTCTGAATCTTTTCTGTGAGATTCCAGCAAGCCACGCGTAATCTCGCGAGATTACGAGGTAAACGAGATTTCGTTTCCCTTGCTGGAAATCTCACAGAAAAGATTCAGAAGTGTCAGGATTCTGAATACACATGACGTCCAGGCTGGAGGTCATGTGTATTCATTATCAGGACACTTGTGTATGTGGCTGCACATCGTTCTAGTAAGAACACTATGTGCTGTGTAAATGAATAGAGAGGAGTGTATGACGCTGATTGGTCACTGACTGGTCAGCGTCATACACGTAAACATGCCCAGTTAAAAACACAATACATGGCCAGTTGGACATACGAAAAAAAACACGCCCAGTTGTCCATTTCAAAGCTCATTTGCATATATATAAAATAGCTCATAACTTGGCCAAAAATAAACATAAAAAAAAACAAAACGTTACTGTTCTCTACATTGCAGCGCTGATCCCATGCAATAGGCGATAGGGATTTGAGAATCTGGTGACAGAGCCTCTTTAAATGTTATAGGTCATGAGCTCTTCATGATGTACATGTTAAACAGATGCCATACTAATCTATAGGTGACGGATGTCTAACAGCCTTTGTTTAACGTACACGTTGGGGGCTTTTCCCGGCGTATACACTAAACCATAGGCCAAAAAAATCTTGGCGTACAGGGCCTGCATGCATATGGAGATAGAACTAGCTAAGGTAGCTGCCTCTTCTCGTGTGGCCAGCTGTCCGGATACTTGACCTGCAGCTGCACAATTGAGAGCCCGGTTCTATGTGCTTTGTTTTTAGGACAGATCACCCGCTACACAAAGCAAATAAACTTCTGTGCTGCTTCGCTTTCAACAACGGCTGCACATAGGTCTTCTCCAGCTGCATCTGGTGGCCGCAAATCAGACTAAATCATTTGTAGTTGCGACTACACGCCGTGACCTGATAGATTGAGCATGTGCAGTAAAGAGAAGAGGCAGCCGTCAGCCAATGACTACCCCCCCTCCCCTCCCTGCCGTCAGACTAGACAGGAAGCCGAGATATACAACTTACAAGTTCAGATGAGGTCAAAACTTAGAAGACTTCAAGCAAATAACAGACAGATCCGAAATAACATATGGGGCAGGGGGCCACTGTAGCCTGTCAACGCTGCAATTTATGAGTGTGAAACCATTGTTACATAAAAGTGATCCGCAGCCAAGGAAGAGACAAAATGTTCCTAACCCTTGTACAAGAGCCCCCTCCCCACCACCACCAGAAAAGTGGGCACCTCGGCCGATGTCTCTCTCAATAAGGGAAGGTCTAAAATGAGGCAGGAGGGATGGCGCCAGCTAGCAGTACCAGTCCATGATCTGCCCACCCCCCAGGGAGCCAGCACTCCTGCATCACCAGACTCGGGACGAATATTGAAGTTAGTGAACCTGGAAGCCCACGTGAGCACATTAAGGCTCTTACTTTAGAGGAGTCACTCCGCCTGCGCTTGGATTTTGCTTCCTGAGCTTCTGAGCTTGGACGCCTGGTCTTCTTCATGGATGGACTTGCATGTTTTGGATCGCAGCCATTTTTTTCAGTTCTTATTAAAAGCTGTGAGAAGATATGGGTACGATTAGCTTTAAAATATGGAGCGGTCACTCTTTAAAAAGGAATATTTTCACTTTTCTAATTGAATGGAAACTATATGGCATGCTGTGTTACAGAGGGTCTCGTACACTATACAATAAAGACACCTGAAGCACATCGGTTATATAGCATGCAGCCAGACACACGTAACCAGCCTGATACACTAATAAGACGCCACAAGAGATTGACTTCAGAGCCCAGAATACCTCAATTTACCTCCTGGGAAAAAAAAAAAAAAAAAAAAAGGCCCAGGAAAGTTAAATCACTTACCAGTATAGTCCCTGTCTGAATTTTGCCCCCACCCCCGAAAGGACAAGCCTTGTGCAAACAACACAGCAACAAGTCGTCCTTGTTTAGTCACGTACAGGTCGCCTCATCGTCCATGGGCTCTGGCACTTATGTGGATCTTCACGGTACCAAAGGAAAAATGGTCACATGCCCCCATGAACGAGAAATCATACGGACAGTGCAGACATTTCACAAAAGCAGATACTTTTATGTGACGCTCATTCACACACGATTATGCTCCACTGCCGCACCATTCATTCATACACACGTCTTTTCCGTGATTGTGCGGCTGGAGAGGTTAAGACGGGGACAAGTTTAACCTGTTCTAGCCATCAGTGGGGGGGGGGGGGGGGGGTGTCCTGGTAGTCAGACCCCGACCAATCCAACATTCATTACCTCTCCTTCCTGTGGCTGGAATACCCCTTTAAATCTCAGAACCAGTGACTGTACTCCAAACATTGAGATCAGGGGCTAAATGTGATCTACAGGGCTTCATACCGCCTGATCTCACAGACCCCGCCAATGTCACCTACTGCACAGACAATTTGTGTGGCGTGACTGTTCTAACATGTTCCATTCAGACATTCATAAGCGGTAGACAAGTTCTTTTGGCGCGCCCCATCAGATGGCGTATAACAGAGCGATTCTTCTCCTAGAAGAATTCCATTATACAACAGCCTATGGCTCTGTATTACGCAGCCTCGGGGACTATGTGCCATGTCCGTAGAGTCAAAGACCGCAAAAATCAGTAAGTACACACGATTATGTTCTGATGATGTCATCACTGCACTTTCTACACAACTAGCTTAAATAGCCTGGAGAAAAAGAGATTTTCTTTTTGCCAAAATTCGGAGAGCATTCTAGAGAATAGAAAAATTAAATAAGAGCAACTCCTCGAAATAATGGCTACAGTACTGAATGCCATGGATTACACAAGGACGCATCATCCAATGCGGACTCGAGAGCCGGTCGTATGTCAGTGACCAACAGCACAAATATGCGCCTTCAGACTGCGACACGGCCTGGTCGCTGCGACGTGTTGGATATAAAGGGGCTTGCCGACAAACAGGCAACAGTGAGGTGTATTTTGGGATACTCTATATCCGCGTGCTCGGTTTATTTTGAAGCGATGCGCAGACAACACAAGTCTACATTCATCTCTATACGGAGCACAGTGGGGGGCCGCAGACTGGCTCAAATCTGATTGAAAAAGGGATTTAAGGACTGAACAAAGCTCCGGCCCCGTACAATGGGCTGGCTTGAGGTGGCCATTGAAACCTTTGTTTCACTTGCTGAAGCCCTAAGAGAGAACGTCTCGATGGCAAGATTTATCTCCGCAAAATTCAATGGCTCCCAGACTGCGATGTCGTCACACCTGCCATGGACAATTCTGTGCCCCACAGCAACACGAGCGGACTCTTATACCACATTTACCGAGAGCAGATAGCAGGTTCAACGGGGGAAGCTGTAAACATTAGGGAACTGTATCCCACCAGACGATTTTAGTCTGCTTATATAACGGACTCCATGTAGGAAACAAGAGTACCCAAAATTCCCATTTTCTACACCTCAATGGGCAGTCAATAGAAAAATTACGATGGAATCGGCCATTAAATCCAGAGCGAACAACAGTCAGGAGGCCTGAATTGGGACATGCGTGATTTCACGTGACTGGAGTTGCGCGTCTTTTTCCCCATCTTAGAATCTCCGCTCCAAAGCCGTGGGAGAAGCCATGTAATAAACATATACAGCTGCCTATTCTTCCTCCATTCAAGCAGCGGTCACTTTTAGGAGGATTATGTTGCACAAGTTCTGCATTAACATGAACGGGACCTTCTTGCAATGGCGCGCATCTGAAGGCGTTGTTCGGCATCGGCCTCTGAGAAAGAAAAACGCACCCACTACTTTTGCAGAGAAGCCGTTCAATGCTTACGAACCAGTTCTCCGGCCGGGACGCTCTTTCTGTAGTCTGTAATGCTAACAAGAGGAAACAAACAATCGGCACGAACAATAGTGGAGATCAATGGTCTTTAATACCTTCAAGAAAGGCCAAACAATGAAAAGGCATCTGGTCCCAAAACTGAAGTGGTTGTGAAGAATGCCTCAGTGGGTATCACCCATTCCGAATGAATGAATGAGCTGGAGCTTCATGAATATCTGTTTAGCTCACAAAATGGCTGCCTCCATGGAGGTCACTGGTCACCAATCTCATACATATTGATTTACCTTACAAAATGGAGGTTTCAGCACATGGCAAACTTTAAACCTCATGTCACATCTACAATACACATACGGTGCGGTGCGAGTATTAGAATGGACTGGGATGTCCCAAAAAAATTACACCAGCCATACATTATACAATATTAAGATCTCAAAATGAAAAAGTTCCAATCTGTTGGAAAATCTATTCCCCTTTACTTATAGAAAGTATCGAGTGTATAGCGAGTATGGCGTCCACTGCTGAGATGGTAAGAGGTTGGGCAGATTTCTTCCAAAGAGGCCTCATCAGTGGGACATCTGCTTGTCTAAGGCCCGAGGACAGGAATGAGCAACACCCATAAGTCAAGTCCTGCCCAATTCCACAATAGACTTGAAAATTTAGGAAGGACTGCCGTTAAACCCAGTAGCTCCCCTTATCCAAATAGTAACCCACACAGGGGTGCAGGAAGCAGAGATATGGGCACCTGTTAAAAATAAAGAAAAAAAAGAATCAAAGAGAACATCAGCTCTGTAGGGTCAAAAACATCCATATTGGACTCCTTCCCATAGAGCCGCTAGTTGGGTTATATAGAGATCACCAGAATGGGGCTTTACTCATGGAAACTAGATCAGACCGGGTGACCAGATGAGGGGCTCCACCCACTGCTGAATGGAGCCGGATGGCGCCAGTGACAACTGGGAGAAGGCTCTTCCATCTGTCCCATGAATGGTGGCTACAGAAACAGCAGATGCCGTATGATGATGCACCTTAACTGTGTTGAGTGACCCCGAGCAGAGTACGTGACTGCCGGGACGTAGACCTGGGTAAGAGTTGTCCAGACCCGGCCTGGTATCCAGTGAAGACGACGCAGCTATTCAGCATAATGTGGCGGCTCCTGAGAAAACGCTTCTAGCACAGGAGGATGATGGCCGTGCCCCGGGACTCTATAATACATTCTCCAGCTTTACTTTATGTACATATAGTGACATTTATGTCATTTATTACGTTTTCATATTCATCTGGTCGCCATCCTTGTTCTGGAAATCCTCCTATGACTTCATATTCAATATACAGATCCTTCCGGTACAGCACATCTTGCAGAGAAACAGTTACAAGGATCTCTATACTGAACACAGACTCACAGTAGACAGGGTTTCCCCATCATTGCCCAGGGGCAGTGATCAGCTAGTCGGCAGCACATCTCCCTGTGTGAACAGGTCCCCATTTGCTTATATGGGAGTTACGGAAACAGCGTAGCTCAGTGAGCTACGCCGTTTTCTGATTACGTGGTCGGAAATTACAAGTGGCAGTGGAAGCGAGAAAGGTAGAATGGGGCCCCGTTCTAGAGATCGGTGCGTGTCCCAGAGGCTATGCCATCAATGTCCCAGATGGGCAAACACCTTTAACGCAGGTGTAGAAACTGGCCAATAAGAAAATGTCACCTGCTTTAAAAATAACAGATCCTATAAAAAAAACCTGGAAGAAAACCAGACTATGGCCCGTTGCAGACAGCTGTATCATGGGCATAACTCACGTCGCGCGCCCCCCCCCCTCGCCCCTGGCCGTACTGAACCAAACTTAGATCAAAGATTAACCCTATGGAGAGCTCCGTTTCTGGGGAGTCCGGGTCTGCTGGCCGTAATACGAACGTTAAAATGTAGCCATATTATGGTCGCGTGAAACCAGCTGAAATCTAGAAAAGAGTGGACACATTGACACTGGGCACGCACGCAGACCAGAACGCAATATTCTCCATACAAAACACAAAGGTTATATGGAGCAGACCGGGCACAAGATGGAATAGAGAGGCCGATCATTCATCCGACAATCAGACTGATAACCTGGAACTATGATAATAAAAGATCATTTCTAAGGCTCTATTCACACAGTCCTGCATGCAAGTTTGAATAGTCCCGCCAAATACATGGGCACAAAAGGACACTATTAGCCCATATAAACCTATGGTAACCTCACAGTATAGGTTTGACGTCACTAGTTACTGGGAGTTCTAGTCAATCCAGACCAGGATGTATCGGAGGGAACCAGGCAGTTTACCTTTAGCAAAGGGAGCAGCGGCCAGATGCCCCGTTAACACCAGGAGAAGTTCGCACTCATTGTGGAATGATTCAGGGAATGTATCATCCATCTCAGGGAACAAATAGAGGAACGGTC
Source organism: Rhinoderma darwinii (assembly GCF_050947455.1). Lineage (NCBI taxonomy): Eukaryota > Metazoa > Chordata > Amphibia > Anura > Rhinodermatidae > Rhinoderma > Rhinoderma darwinii. The sequence continues at coordinate 19,662,096 of NC_134699.1, forward strand.
GCCTTATCGGGAGCTAGAGAATTACAAAAACAGAGCTGCTTTCTACAAAGCAAAAGAAAAACAAACAGCGCCACAACTATCCATGGTTTGTGTCAGGTATTGCAGCCTCTCTCCACTGAAGTGAATAGGGCTGAGCTGTTATACCACACACAACCAGTGGACAGGCGAGGCGCTGTTTTTGGAAGAAAGAGGACATGTCAAGAGGGCGACACGTCCTCTTTAAGAGGTCAGAACCAGAAAAACATGTCAATATATTATTTGTATTTTTCATAAATTTGAGCGTTTTTTCTTAGCACTTCTTAGCGTTTTTTCTTAGCACTTCTCAAAACGGAGCGTATTTCATGCATTTCAGTTCCGTGTGGTATCAGCGCTCCGTACCCCCCATTTCTTTAGCAACGGGTGCGTGAAAAACAGACAGCACACAGTAGTCTTCCGTGTTTTTCACGCACCCAATGACTTCAATGGGCGACGCGGTCCGCAAAAAACGGACCAAAATAGGACATGAAGTAAGATTCACGTAACGGGGACACTGCGTGAAAGACCACGGACATGCGAATAGCCCCAATCAGTTGCATAGGCCCGTATGCTGTCCGCTTTTTTGAATGGACAGAACATGAACGTATAATACGCTCGTCTGAACAAGACCTAAAACACACACAAAAATGTGTGTGTGTGCGAATGTGTCATAAGGTGGGTTTACGCACGGCAATTTTTCAAACCAAACAATCGGTGGTTTGACAAAACGTGGCTGATGATCTGATTGAAATTTCCTTCATTAGGATCCTCATAGATGGCGGAGTAAACGCCACCCCACTAGACAAGGAGCCTCAGACAAATGCTGTTCCCAGCGACAGTTACACGATTGTGCCGCTGACCATGATGATCGTTACAGCAGAACGATCAATTAAGATCAACGATAACGGATCGCTCCATTGTTGATCTTCATTCACACTGGTAAATTAATGTTGAGAGGAAAAATTGTACCTAAAATATCACAGCTACAACGATGCGTTTTATTAGATTCTCGTTTACCTGGTTATTTACTTATATAATTCGCCCGGAATTTAGAAATTAAAGGGGTAGTCCAGCCAATAACATCCCACATCCACTGGATAAGTGACAAAGCTTAGATTGGAGGGAGCCCAACTGCGGAGCCATCAATCTGGGGTTCCCCACTGATCAGACAGTGATGGCATTTCCTAGTGATATAATAACCCTTTAAAGTGATTATATGGTATCACAGACCGCAAGCAATCTCCACTTGCTGATAAACTATGTTAAAAAGAAGTCCCCCAACTGAAGCGGATCGGGGGGGGGGGGGGGGGGGGTCACAGCTGCAGGGGCACACTTTATTTACATGCCGCTTGTCTTGATTGGTATAAATAATCTCCCCCGCAGCTGTGGTCTTCAGGAGCAGTGATCGCTCACCAGTGGCATTCACACATCGCAGAACACAGGCTCGGTGATGTCGCAGAGCCTAGACCCCGCCATCCGCTAGGAAGAAAAGGCAGCGCGCCCTGGATATAAAAGTTATACTGCCGCCACTCAAATTGAATCCACTGGGGTGTAATGTACATTTAATAAATAGAAGGGGGGGGGGGGGGTTGCTCGTACTGAAGTCAAATCTCAATTCAGCCTGTATTGCACTGCATTCTGGGAGCTCCAGGGACCATCATAGAAAGTAATAGACTAGAGCTAGTCCAGTCACTACTTAGAGGGTTTCATGGACATTGAGTGAAAGTTCATTGAAACCCTTCTCGTTCATGCTTTGCTCTCGGTTAGTGCTCAACGCTATGATTTTGTGGTTTACCATGGTGAGAATATCCGATACGGGGGGAGTGCACAGGCACGACGTCACACTGCGGAATAATCATTTACATGGTGGACATTTCCTCAGGTGTGCCCCTTTACGTGACAAGTATATGAGGCTGGGAATATGCAAATATTTTAGCCCCCAACATAAAGCTCGTTTGTGAGGTGTAAACAGCAGTGCGGTTACTTCTCCCAACTCCAGAATATTCAATGGGAAGAGGAGAATAAGTCGCTGCCCGTGTATGAAAGGCTAGCAAAGATCAGACATGATTATCTTTCAGTCCCTAAAAATTGATAGCCTATCCTCAGCATAGGCCATCGATAGCTGATCGGTTGGGGTCCGACTCCCAGGAGCACCACCGATCAGCTGTTTTGAAGGGGGTGCGGTGTTCGTACGAGCGCTGGTTCCCCTTCATTTCCACTTGCTCACTGTGAATGGTCGACACGGATGTAGTGGTGATTCACAGGTATTGCAGCCTTCTTCTCCCATTCTCTTCATGGCCTATCCTGAGGAAAGGCCATCAATTTTTGGGGACTGGAATACCCCTTTAGCCCTAATGGAAGAGAAGTGTTGCCATGGGGTGTCCCCTCAATACTGTAGTCTCGGATCAGGTCTATTAAAGAGGTTCTCCCCAAAATCATAAGTTATCACCTATCCACAGGATAGGTGATCATTTCCTGATCGCTGAAGGCCCCAACACCGGGACCCCCACCAAGCGCGAGCACGGGGTGCCGAATACCGCACACAGTGAGGAGGAGCTTGAATGGAGCGGTGGTCGAGCATGTTCCCACCACTCCATTCAATGTCTGAACGACTGAAACATCCGAGCGATGTCTGCGTTATTCCCATAGACCTTGGATGAAGCAGTACCGCACATGCTCGATCGCCACTCCATTCAACGTCCTCCGCACAGAGGTCGAACAATGCGGAGGAATGGGGGGGGGGGGGGGGGTTGGGATCCCTATTCACATGATCGGTGGGGCCTCTAGCGAACAGAAAACGATCACTTATCCTGTGTAACCCCCTTTGATAGACGCGATCCGATACGACAATAGGAAGGGGACACCCCATGGCAACACTTCTCCTCCAGGAGGATTAAAGTTCATCATGTCCGATCTTTGCTTCCCCCCATTCATATACAGGCAGCGCCTTATTCTCTTCCCGAAATTGAACTAAACATGTATGATCAGCAGAGCCGAGTGCGCGCGTTTACTCTGGAGTCGGGGAAGTGACCGCACTGCTGTTTACTCCTCACAAATTAGCTTTATGTGCGCTACATTGGCTGGTAATATGCAATTATTTTTGCCCCCAATTTTCTGATTGTGGAGGCCCCATCGATTGCAAGAACAGGGTCCCGAGATCCTCCTCATTGCTCGATCGCCACTTCATTAAAGCTCCTCCTCACTGCATGTATGAGGAGGTTTGGGACCCCATTCTCGTGCTTGGTGGGGGTCCCAACGATCAGCATGTGATCACCTATTCTGTGGATAGGTGAAAATTTATGATTCAGGGAAAACCCCTTTAAAGCTATGTTCACACAGAGTTTTTTGACGCGGAAACTACGCCACGCAAAACTCGTCAAAAACGTCCCTAAAATGCCTCCCATTGATTTCAATGGAAGGCGGTTTTCTCACACGAGCGGTAAAACCGCCTCACAGGAAAAAGAAGCGACATTCCCTATCTTTGGGCGCTTACGCCTCTGAACTCCCATTGACTTCAATGGGAGGCAGAGAAAGTGTATTTTGCGGTGTTTTATGCCAGCGGCGCTCAATGGCCGCGGGCGAAAAACGCAGCGAAAATCGGCGCGCAGGCAGAGGAAAATCCGCAACAAAATTCCAAACTGAATTTTGAGGCAGAAATTCCGCCTGCAAAAAACTGTGTAAAAATAGCCTTAAAGAGGCTCTGTCACCAGATTTTGCAGCCCCTATCTCGTATTGCAGCAGATCGGCGCTGCAATGTAGATTACAGTAACGTTTTTATTTTTAAAAAACGAGCATTTTTGGCCAAGTTATGACCATTTTCGTATTTATGCAAATGAGGCTTGCAAAAGTACAACTGGGCGTGTTGAAAAGTAAAAGTACAAGTGGGCGTGTATTATGTGCGTACATCGGGGCGTGTTTACTACTTTTACTAGCTGGGCGTTGTGTATAGAAGTGTCACCCACTTCTCTTCACAACGCCCAGCTTCTGGCAGTGCAGACACAGCCGTGTTCTCGAGAGATCACGCTGTGACGTCACTCACAGGTCCTGCATACATCGGCACCAGAGGCTACAGATGATTCTGCAGCAGCATCGGCGTTTGCAGGTAAGTCGATGTAGCTACTTACCTGCAAATGCTGATGCTGCTGCAGAATCAACTGTAGCCTCTGGTGCCGACACGATGCAGGACCTGTGAGTGACGTCACAGATCTGCACTGCCAGAAGCTGGGCGTTGTGAAGAGAAGTGGATGATACTTCTCATCAGAGCGCCCAGCTAGTAAAAGTAGTAAACACGCCCCGATGTACGCACCTAATACACGCCCAGTTGTACTTTTACTTTTCAACACGCCCAGTTGTACTTTTGCAAGCCTCATTTGCATAAATACGAAAATGGTCATAACTTGGCCAAAAATGCTCGTTTTTTAAAAATAAAAACGTTACTGTAATCTACATTGCAGCGCCGATCACAGGCAATAGCAGATAGGGGCTGCACAATCTGGTGACAGAGCCTCTTTAAGGCCCTATTCACATCACGTTTATGATGCACATTTAGCGTTTCTGCCAGGAGAGCTCCCAACGTACACGTTAAATGTGCCCATAGAATTACATTTGCCGGACAGAAGTCAAAAGAGCGTCCTCCTACTGGCCAGTATACCGCAGGAAAAAAAAAAAGAATAAGAGTAAAAAATAGAATAGTAGACTACACTATTCCATAGAACGGTATCCAGTAAACGTCACGTGGTGTAGAATAGATATATATATTTTTTTATAATGGAACCTTATGGGTGACAAATTCCACTGTACGGCATCCATTTAACGTATACGTTGGGAGCTTATTCCGGCGTATACGTTAAAGGACAGTCCTAAACGTGACGTAAACACGGCCAAAGATATAATGTCAGACAAATGAGTATCTGGCAATTACTTAAACCTGTGGTCCTAAATACGTGCCTCGCAAGCTCTTGCAAAACTACTACCCCCAACAGGACTGCTGTCAGGACATGCTGGAAGTTGTAGTTTTGAAATAGTTGGACAGTCGCAGCTTGGGGACCACGGGTGAAAAGTGATCTGAATGAAGATCTATGTCAGGGAATAAGATGGTCCAGATGAGGGAAAAATGGAGACCAAATTTACCTGTAAAAATCGTCACAACCCTAGAAAATAATCTTCAATGGTCGCCATTTATTCCGTGATTAGACACGATCCTCTGGTGAGACTCATACACAGATACATGAAAGGTGATCTCTATGAGAGAAGCAAGGCATTGTGGGAAATCTCCTCCTCAGCATTGCTTCACACGGACTACTCCCAGACATTTACCAGTGGCCGGCCAGAACGTGCAGATCTCCAGAGACCACCGTCTTTACCGTCATAGACAGAATGACTCATTTAATTGACAATCTTTAGGTCTATGAAATAATCAAAATCTGTGCCCCAGTGTTTATAACCTGAGCACAGAAAGCTCATTTGAATGAACTTTATTTATACGTAAAATTGAGAACACAACGAACGCAGACTACAAAATACACATGTTCTGATTAGGACTTCCTGTGGACAAAACCAAATGCTTTGTCTGGGAGGGGGGGCATAAATTCCAACCCCAAAAACTGCAGCATTCTCTAATAGAGTCAGCGGGAGTTTATAAAGTGCCGCAGTTTATGCATTTGGGGAAAAACATGGCGGCGAAACACCACAAAGATGCCAGGGCTTGGTAGACGGGGTATAAAGTGCCGGTACGCTTATAGTACATAAGAATTTGGGCTATGGGCAGCTCCACAGATGCTGCTGCTATTGTTCCCGGGGGCAGGGTGAGTGGGCCACAATCTCCCTCCATTTTGTGTTTACAAACAGACTGGTGTGGAGGAGGGGAGAGCTGGGGGGGGGGGGTAACTTACCTTCCAGGGTGTAATAATGACGTAATAGGGGTACACAGGAGTATTATAATGTTATTACAGCTCACCTCTCTATTGAGGCCCAGGTCTGGGATGAGCCCCGGGCTGCCCACCGTCACCTCTACGATCTCGGCCTGTCTCTCCCTGTAGTACTGGTGGTAGTGGTCGTGCTCCCCGAGCTTCTCCTGCTTGATGCCCGTCAGGCTCTGCAGGAAGTCAGCCGGGTGAGAAGGGGGGGAGCCCGGCTCTTTCTTCAGGATCATGTCCCCCGGACCCGATAGAAGAGTCGGCGGAGGAGGAGGCAGCAGTTCTGAGCCCAGCCGGGCGAAGGTAGTGACCGGCGGAAGGTGGCTGAACATAAGCATACTGGGGGGGAACGTCGGCTCCATGGCTCGCCGTGTCCCGGGGAAGGTGAAACACAAGAGCTGAGACAGAGTGGGGGCTGCTGAGGTAACGGACCGGGCCAGGCAGCCGACTAGGTCTTCACACACTCGCACATCCTCACAGTATCGCCTTTCCTCCTTCCATCGAGCCCGCTACCGATCGCCGGGGGCTCTCGGCGGGAAACAATACCGTCATTGACCGCCGGCCTACTGAAGAAACACGACGCCCGAAAGCTCCACAATAGAAGCGGTTGGAGAGTAGTTCTGCGCAAGCGCGGGGATCAGAAGGCATCTCATTGCGCTTGCGTAGGACCCAGAAGGCTTCTGACCGCGCGTGCGCATAGCTCCACGACGCCTGCTACGCATGTCCTGTGGTTATTTAGAGTCCATTGCGCAAGCGCGTCGCTGCGTATAGTTGCGCATGCTGTATCGGAGCAGTAATATGCGCGCATGCGTTGTAGGCTTTTTTTTTTTGTGAATGGCTTTATTTAAAGGGACACTGCAAAGCTGTAATCTGCATTTGCTGCCCAATTCAGCGCAGTCTGCTCATGTTTGTGGTTGCTGAGTGTAAAGGTCATAGATAAGATTACAGACAGAAAATGTCACGTTTCAAGAAGCTCTGGAGGCATTGAAATCAATAACTATAAATTATAATAACGGGCGTTCAGTGTAGCGGCATTAAGAATTGTTCAGCTGGTCATATATGTGAGATAGCAGACCGCGCCTGAGTATAGGACTGGTCAATCTTACTAAGATTTTCTCAAAAAAATGTGCCGAACCTCATTGGCCGTCGCAGTCCTACAATGGGGTCAAACGTCTACCACCTTTTTAGACGATTCCGGTCCGATATTGAAAGTAAAAAGCGTACGCAGGAAAACAAATGACCGCGCGTCCTCAGCGGACAACTCCATCCACAATAGCAGAAGATAAGCGGCCAAAAGAAAAGAAAATGTGATCGACTGACTTCTCAGCAGATTCCACTCACGTGTTGCACATGATATTTACCCCCAAACCATCGGCTAAACGAATTAAAATCCGCCGTTTTCACGGTTATTGTTTTCTAATATGTTAATGCGGTTGTCAGGTTTAAATATCTCCTTTAGAAAAACCTTCATTAACCCTTTAGTGAGGGCTTGTTTTTTTCAGGACAAGTATTATTTTTTAATGGCACCATTTTGGGGCACACAGTTTATTTTTTGCTGGGGGATAATGAAAAAAATCCCTGAAATTCGACATTTTGTTTGCGTCTTAATTTACGCAGTTTACCGCGTGGTATAAATAACATAATAACTTTATTCAGCGGGTCGTTACGATTATGGCGATACCAAATGGATTTAGTTTTTTTTATGTTTTACTACTTTTACACCGTAAAAACACTTTTTCTTTAAAAGTATAATTTTTTGGGTCGCCGTATTCTAATTCGAAGAGCCACAACTTGTTCTTTTTCGGCCGATGCAGCCGTATGGGGCGTATTTTTTTGCAGGGAAGACTTGTCGTTTTTATCGGTACCATTTTAGAGAACATCTGACTTTTTGATAGCTTTTTATTGCATTTTTTGGAAGGTGGGATGAACAGAAAACCTCATTGTTTACTTAATTTTATTCTTTACAGCGTTCATCGTGCGGGGTAAATAACATAGTATTTTTATATTTTGGGTCGTTATGGACGTGACGATACCAAATATGTCTAGCTTTTTTTTTTTTCATAATAAAGCATTTTGTAAGGGGGACAAAGTGGGTTTTTCACTTTTTTTTTTTTTTTACTTTATTAAACTATTTTTCTTTTTTTTTTCCACTATGGGACTCTACTATGCGACTATTTGAAACTTATTATTATTTGATACTTCTGTACTGCATTGTATTATGCCTTTGGCAGGCCCCCGGCTGCCCTGCGATCGCGTTGTAGGGCTTCCGGTTGGGTGAGAGGGAAGTCCCTCCCTCTGAAACCACTTAGATAACATTCGCTTTTGACCGTGGCATCTAAAGAGTTAAACAGGCGGCATCAAAGGTAACTAGGCATCCAAAAACCAGCTCTACGCGACACGTGACACCCGTTCCGGACTTATGTCATGGCGCTGTGCCATAAGTGCCTTTAATGACCGTCATGAAAAGGCGTATGGGCGGTCATTAAGGGGTTAATTAGCTGGAGCCGAGGGCATCTTCAAAGAGAGTCTGTCTCTCTGTTCTGTCCTGTCCTAGACATCCCATTAATTTCACCGAGCACTATGTAATGCTACATTTCCCCTGTGGTGGCGCTGCTGGGAGATTGAACACTTTCTGCCATGTTCCACCACAGAATAAAGCTGATGGCTGGGGGTCCCAGCATGTGGGCAACGTCTTAAAAGTAATCCGTATGAATTTTGATATACTGCAGATGTCCAGTCCCGCCAATGTACATGTATATATTTCCTAGTACTCAATGGAGCTACACTTTAGTCTTTCATACCATTAGCTAATATTGTTGTGTGAAGAAAGTTGATCCAGCGCTGCAGGTACGTGGTTAAAAAGGAACGTATTCCCAATTTTATTGTATCAAAAGATTAAAAATTCGATGTCAGGTGCATATGGGCATCAAGGCAGTATTAGGTGGATGGATGGATGCCATGACTAAGAGCACTTGCCGTGCTTAAAACGCGTAGGCGCTTAAATATCCACCTAATACTGCCTTGATGCCCATATGCACCTGACATCGAATTTTTAATCTTTTGATGCAATAAAATTGGGAATACGTTCCTTTTTAACCACGTACCTGCAGCGCTGGATCAACTTTCTTCACACTTCTATTGTTTGCCGTGGACCGTCGCGGAGATCCGAGTGAGGCAAAGGTGTCAGGCGTTGGACTGGTGAGCTGGAGGTTTCCTCCCCCCATTCTAATATTGTTGTGGCAGATAAGTCATGACTGATATCAGAGAGGATAGACCGTTGGCATGTATCTGCCATCCTGCCTCCAGTCAGGGCACCAAAGTGCTAATGTCGCAGTGCTCGGCCATGTTTGTGCAGGGGGAGCGTCCATTGTCACCTGTTGATATGTCGGCTCGACATTGCAACGTTTATTTCTAATCTTATAAACCGTTCTCAGGGTATTGACTCTCTTGCAACCCATTCCTTTCGAGAGTCACTTAGCAGGAGCGGGAGACCTAGTAATCTGGGTGTTTGGGCCCCCTAAGGTGTTAGGACCGGGGTACGACGTCTACCTCTAAACCCCCTATAACTATGTCCCTGAAGTTGGTCTTGGATTTGCAATTTTGAAGACCTAGTTAAGACAACCATAACTTACATGAACTTTATCTTGGAGGAGCCAACCATGCCAACTTTAGCTTCAACATTTTTCAAAAGTGCTTGAACCACTGGACGGAGCCACCAGATATGAAACCGAATGAGTTTTTTTTATGGTGTAATCATTCATCACATCGTTTGTGAGGCGGAAAAAAGACAGTAGTCCATCCAGTTTAGTCTATTATTTTGCAATGTTGATCCAGAGGAAGGCAAAACCCCCATGAAGAAAAAGCGAACTTTCCTCATCTTACGGAATAATTCCTCCCCGACTCCAATATGGCAACCAGAATAATCCCTGGACGACGACCCATCTCCAGTAATCTAGTAACCATAGCTTGTAATATTACTTCACTCAAGAAAGGCATCCAGGCCCCTCTTCATCTCTTTCATAGAGAGTTTCATAGTCTCACTGCTCTTACAGTAGAGAATCTCCTATGTTTGTGTAGAAACCTCCTATCCCCTAAACATAGAGGATGCCACCTTGTTATAGTTGCAGTCCTGAGTATAAATCAGAGAGATCTCTGTATTGAACTTTTGATTTATATATAGTTATTAGGTCACCCCATCGGACATAATTTTTTTTCTTCTAAACAAAATAACCCAAATTTTGATAATCTTTCTGGGTACTGTATGCCACCCAATCAATTTATTACTTTAGCTGCCCACCTTTGAACCCGCTCATGCTTTCTTGTGCCCGAAACTGTACACAATATTTCATGTGTGGTCTGACTAGTGATTTATAAAGTGGTAGAACAATTCAGGGATCTTTTACCAACTTGTAAGAAGTTTATAATGAATCTCACACATTTAGAGAAAAAGCTTCCTCTACTACTTAAAGGGTAATTTCCACCTCAGACATTTATGGCATAGCCACAAGATATGCCATATATGTCCAATAGATGCGGGTTGCACCTTTAGGACCTAGCTTTAGAACGGGGACCCTGACCCCCGTCCTACCTTCTCCCACTGTCGCTGGGCTCCAGCTACTGAGTTAGGATTTGGCCGGGACTCAGGAAACAGCTGAGCTCGGCTGTTTTTGTAACTTCCATAGAAGTGAACAGAGAGAGCTGCACATGTGCGCAACCCCCCCCCCCCCCTATTCATTCTTCGCCTGGATGCGCAGATCACTTGCAGCAAACAGGGATGTTAAAAGTAAGGTGCAAATTTATTCGGACTTCAATTTTGACAGGATAAAACTAGACCAGATAGAAACTGCGCCAAATTTATTACAATAGCACCCACTTTATGACACTTTTCTCTCTATTACGCTACATCTTGACTGTTGTACTTTACATCAATATTTTGTGCCAAAAAAATGGTGCACGCCATTAATAAATCTGGCCCATTTTACCACTCCTCTAAACCATGACTATTTTTCTATACACTTCAAAACTGTCAAAGGGTGCAAAAAGGGTCTAAAATAATAATAATAATAATAATAATAATAATAAACTTGGTGCATAGAATGTAGTAAAAGATAGTACATAAAAGATGCAGAACTTTAATGGTGCTGAGCGAAGTAACAATTGCAAGAAATAATATTGTACATAATTACATAAAATATTCATGTAAAATTAACAAGACGGAACCCTTCATCAGACATACAAGAAAGAAAGAAACAAAAAAGTGGCACCTATGACGATTATGCATTGGGTGCCACCATTTTTAATAAATTAAAACTGAGCCAGCTCAGCAGAAAAAAAATTTGGCCTTTGCAGCTTCTTCTCTAGCGCACTCCCAGTCAGTACAGACAAGGAAATAAGACAAAGTCTTGCAGAATGTTTAGGGAAGGGGTAGGGACTTCTGGCTCGGTCTCTTGAGTCTGAGACTGTGCAAAAATACAAAGGTTTATCCTCAATATTCTTAAATAATATACATTTCTTAAAATGCAGAGTTCTTACGATATATACAAATAAGGGGCAGGTGTCCGGTCCTCTTTAAAGGAGAAAAAGCATTTCTTACCTATCCGCTGTATAGGTGATCTAGGTTAGTATGGTCATTGTTCGACCACTGGGACTCCCACCAATCCCTAAAACGGGAGACCATTGTCCCTCGTACCTCCTAGCTGTATGATCCCAGCTAGGAATATTTTGGAGCGGCAGTCAAGCATGCGCCCTGCTGTTCTATTTAAACTCTATGGCACTGACGGAAACGAGAAATATTTATCTTTTAATGGTTAAAGGGGTTGCCCCTGTCTATATGAAATTTTTGGTATATGGACGTCAAAGAGGGAAATCCCTTTATCAGGGCCCCTCTTTTAGCTGGGAGACGAGCCACTGCAAAGAACATTTCCCTCTCTGGAGGACCCATGAGAGTGTAATACCAAATTTCCCCTGCAGTGGCCGCTAGTCACTGGAAGTTTCAGCTGCCAAACCTGCAGCTATCAGCTGATTGCCAGCAGGGCCTAATTTTCCCAGATTGGGTAATCCCTTTAAGCATACCTCCTAACATTTAAATACCCATTCGCAGGACACTTTTAAGCCCCACTGTAGTCCAACCAAGAACACCTTCAAAACCTCTCAGAAATGCCCACTTTTGGGTACACTTGCATAAACCCTGCCCCTTTTGAAGCCAATATAAGAGTAATTTCTTCTAAAACTAAAAAATCGTGTTCAGTCGTTTCATTTTATGGAAAAGCTGCGTGAGATAATTAATATGGCTGCCATTACTGTTCTGACCGCTCATTCACTTTTCATGATACATCTGACAAATTATGCAGCAATACTGGAGAGATTGGCTATTTGATAAACCGAGAAAGCTGGCAACCTTAAAGGGGTTGTTTTATGAAGACAGCCCCTTCATAAAAGTAGTCGGTACAGCGATCAGCTGATTGCCTGGGTCCGTCTTCTCTTAACCCTGGCGATCAGCTGAATTCTCATGCCCGGCTTCTCTAACCCCTGGCGATCAGCTGTTGTGGCCAGGGGAAGCCATAGCCATTCATACAAGTAGTATTACATGACAACCATTCAGGTGAATGAGCTGGAGCTGCTTTAAGGCTATGTTCACATTTGTGTTTGAGCCTTCGTTGCAGATTCCGTAAAATTTGACATGAAAAATAGCGCTGCCTGCAAGTGAGTCAATGGGGTCTGTCGGGCCCTGCTGGTATCAGATCCGGCATTGCACCGTGGCTTCCATTATAAGCAAGCGGTTATCTTTTTCTCACAGAGGAGGATACCGAGCAGGGGTCATCCCCTCTATGGTGTCCACATACCCTGTCTAGTAGAGCGTATGTCCACCAGGGTTGCCAACCTGATATTGTTGTTTTTTTTCAGGAAAATTAATCCAAAAATCAAGGACAACCAAAAATATTTAATGGACAAATTGTAAAATCATAATAAATCATAAAGATGATGTGTGATGTATGTCTACAGATTAGAATAGGGATACAAAAACTTTAGCAACATGTGCTTAGACTTCTGAAATGATGATAATAACCTCTATTTGCTCCTCCAACTTGAAAAAAATCCCGAACATATGGACAAAAGTCCACGATTTTTAGGGACTCTCCAGGAATTTACAGACCCTTGGTAACCCTGATGTTCATGATTTGAAGCCCATTTTATTTGCAATTTTTTTGCTTATCTTATACTCTGTATTATAATCTGTGTCCCCCCCCCCCCAGATCACACGCAATTCTACAGACCTTTGTGCCCGACATTCCCTGCTTGTTCAGTTTCTGCATAGAGTTACCTATTGGGAATCATACAGTCTACTGTAGTTAGGGGTGTGCCTGTCAGCAAACTGTTGACTGATTCCAGTAACAACCATCAGAATTGAATGCAGTTCTTACTCAAATTTTCATGTAGATTATATCTAGATGAGCAAAAGTGTCTAAAGGTGAGCATATAGTCTAAAGGGGTTGTCCAGGATTTAAAAAAATAAATAAATGGATCTGCTTTTTTGTTTGCCAGAAACAGCGCCACACTTGTTCATGGGATGTGTTTGGTATTGCAGTTCAAGCCCATTGTCTTGAATGGCGATGAGCAGCAATACCAGACATAGCCCATGCCCAAGAATGGCGCTGGTTCTGAATAATAAAAGCAAATCTATTTTTTTTAATCCTGGATAGTCCTCTTAAAAATGTTAAGAACAAATGTAGGACAAGAACATATATAACTGGTTCCTGACTACAGCCTCCGGTGGATGGACATTATATGTATTGAAGGCAATTGTCATGTCCCATGCATCAACTGTAGCAACAGGGAGATCTTTAAAGACGTCCTTCACAATCAGGTATTGGATGTAGCCATGAAAGTCACTGAATCTCTCGGAATCTGGGTGGATTTCTCTGGTGTTCTCGGTTTTGAGGATAACCTTGGTATCTGGACTCCTTAAGAAGAGTCTTTCCACGGCTCTGTGTACGTTTATAACTCTCCTGATGAAGAGCTGGATTGGGAAAGGTCTGAAGTGCTGACCGAAAGAGATGACGATCACATGGTGAGGACCTCCAGCTAGATGATCAATCTCATCGCTCATGTAGGAATCATCTTTTACAACGTAGGAACGCGATGCGACAAAAGGATGACTGTGCTTTTTAAAGAACAGCAGAATATTATTTTTGTCATCTGCTGCAAAAAACATTGAATGGAGGCCAGCGCGGTGTAAATTAAAGATCTTGAATCCTGTCGGGAAAAAAAAAAGTTGACATTTTTTAACTTCTGAGCCATCATTACATAAGCTATTTTTTCTTCAATCTCCTGTGAACGCACCAAGTGTTCTGACATTGCGTTTGTGGATGAATGAGGATATCAAGGGTGTGGTGATGTCATATTACCGTCTGATGCATTGGTATAAAAAAACGGGTTCCTACACCGGTAATAGATACTGGGAGATGAATAATGGTCGTCTATCATCTGTTACCCAATTCCTGGGATGACTCTGCCGTCTGTGTGACTGCTGTAGCCTTTGATTGGCTGCAGCAGTCACATTGGATTAACTGTCATCACAGGAGGCCGGGCTTTACACCGCACAGAGGGATGAAGCTTCTTTTTCCCATTGAAGTCAATAGGAGGCGTATTCAGCCATTTTTTGGCGCGGTTTCCGTGTCAAAAAACAGTGACAAAAAACTCAGTGTGAACAGGGACCTTAACTTTTTTTTAATATTGTTAAACCATAAAATTCAGTTTGTTTTCTTTTTATTTGCGTTTTTTTTGGCAGAATCGTAGCTTTTCCGCTGCAAAAACGGCAACATTTGCCTATTTGTTGCAGGTTTTACCTCTCCATTGAATGGGGAAAACCCGCAACAGAAGAGCAGCGATTCCGCTGCATAAATTGACATGCTACAGATTTAAAAAAACGCACCACAGGTGAATTTATGAACGGACTCTCTGCAGATTTTTACCGCTGTGTGTGTGAGATTTGTGCAAATTTCATCCACCCTGCCGCTACTGTAATATGCGGCGGATTCTTCGCAATGAAATCCGTTGCGGAAAATCCTCAGTGTTTAAGCTGTGTGTGTCCCTACCCGAAGTCAGTGCCTGTATGCTGTTCTTATTTTCACATCCAGCTCCGTGATGATCATGTGTATGTGTGCATTCATGTATGTTGTGAGCGTACGAAGATCTATGTGGCGAACGTGCACACAGGGGAGAACATGGCATATGTAAGTCCATGTATGTTAAACTGGTTGTACATCATCAGAAAAACATGGTTGCTTTCTTCCAAAAATAGTGGCACACCTGTCCACAGGTTGTGTGGGGTATTGCAAATCCGTCTCATGGAGTTGGGCTGCCTTACCAGACACAACCCAAGGACAGGTGTGGACTGTTTTGGGAAGAAAGCAACCAGGTTTCTCTACTCTAATCCTGGGCAGCCACTTTAAGGGCGTGCGTATGTAGTGAGTTTGTGCATGTGTACCTCCATGTATGTGATGAGCTGCTACATGTCAATGTATGTAGTGAGCGTGCATAGTTGGTGGTTGTGCATGTATGTGTGCCTGCATTTGGTGAGTGTGAGTCCTTGTATGTAGTGAGGATGTATGTGTATGCATTTAAGTATATGCTGAGTATGCATATGTGTGGATCCATGTGTATTGTGAGCATGTGTATGTCCATGTATGTAGTGGGCGTACATAGTTGGTTGTGCGTGTATGTGCGCCTGTATTTGGGGAGTATGAGTTTTTGTATGTAGTTAAGATGTATGTGCTAAGTATGCATATGTGTGGGTCCATGTGTATGTCCATGTACTGTATGTAGTGGGCATGCATATGTGTGAGTACATGTGTGTGGTAAGTATCTACATATACTGACTGCACTGATACATGACATGCTGCTATCAAATTTGCAGTTTTCACTTTTGCTATGTGTGCCATGTTGCATTCACTACACGGCTGGGGGTGGAGGGACTGTGTCTCTCTCCGGTTTTCAAATGTAAAAGGGTATTAAAAAGTTCAGGAAAGGAGGGCACTCGTGAAATATTTCCCTGGCACCACCTATGTATTAAAACTGTTCTGCCCAAGGTGGATTTTAATACATAATATAAATACCTTTTAACATTTTTACTAAAGTTTCAAACCACTGCCGCACTGTTGAGTCTCCAAAAAAATAGACCATCTTATCCTTTAAACAA
The DNA here is from genome assembly GCF_050947455.1 of Rhinoderma darwinii. Classification (NCBI taxonomy): domain Eukaryota; kingdom Metazoa; phylum Chordata; class Amphibia; order Anura; family Rhinodermatidae; genus Rhinoderma; species Rhinoderma darwinii. The sequence continues at coordinate 19,678,224 of NC_134699.1, forward strand.
GCGTACATCTGGTCTTGGGTAGTAAAGTCGGGGATGTTACAGAAGACAGGTCTCCACTTATTTTGTAATACAAAACCACTGGGAAATGGAGACTCCATTCCGATCATACATCTGCTTAGGTTAGAAGGAGCTGTGGACATGGAGAAAATAACAGATTACATAAGATTCCATATATGCTTCTCCTTCTCTATCCAGAAAATATATATATGTTACAATGTCTATAGACCCTTATATGTCATCATTATATAAAGTGGCATGGGAAGTCATTGGTGAATAGGTGGTGCACCTAGCTTTAGTTTTGCACTGTGTCAGAGGACCTCCAAGCTATACCACTACCAACCGGGTTATCGTAATTTCTTGATACAAGGGTAAAGTTACCAACACTTCATTACTCTTTACACAATACTTCAACAGTCCACCATTTTTGAGTTATGTTTCTTCCTAAAAGGGTTTTACTGTAAGGACAACCTGTGTCCATATGACCTATAAGGGCAGCATCTCCCAGTTCTGGATAATAGAGGGTGATCCCAAGCAAGGGATTTCCTTCTCTGATGTCCATAAGCTCTATTAGGGCATATAGACATAATAGAGGGGTATGTCTCTTGTTGAGACCACGTTCAGTGGAGACTCGCCACAAAGAGCGGCTCCCGCTTTGGAGGACTCAGCCAAACCATGCATTACACGGTCACCTATTCATTTGAATGAACTCTGTGTAATACTACATGTTCCCTGTAGTGGCCGCCACATTGGAAATGTGTAGCTGCCACCACTGGTGATCAGTCAATCGCTAAGGGTTTCAGCTGCATAATGTAATAGCTGTAAAAAGGGTGAACTGATTAAAAATTGGGAGAGTTCTGGCAAATCCTGGTTTGTTAACAATTAGAGAGAACGTAGTTGTAAATTCACAGCTGCTAATGGCTACAGAATTTCTATATGTTCAGACAATTCAGAGAGAACTTGAAAGAAACATTTACCTCTACATGTGGATACATTGATGTCATTAAAATCTCCTTGGATATTATTGGCTACCTTTTTCCTAAAAGGAAAACATAAGAAAATATATTAACCCCTTGAAGACAGTTTTTTTGTTTTTTTCATTTTAGTCTTTCCATCATTGCATTTCAAGAGCCATAGATTTTTTATTTTTCCCCATCGAAATAACCATATGAGGTATTTTTTTGGTTTGCGAGACGAGCTAAACACCGTGTTCCAAATTATTATGCACATTGGATTTAAGTGTCATAAACATTTAATTATTAGTTTTTCAATTAAACTCACGGATGGTATTGTGTCTTAGGGCTCTTTGGATCATTGTAATCAATCTCAGACACCTGTGATAATTAGTTTGCCAGGTGTGCCCAATCAAAGGAAAACTACTTAAGAAGGACGTTCCACATTATTAAGCAGGCCACAGGTTTCAAGCAATATGGGAAAGAAAAAGGATCTCTCTGCTGCCGAAAAGCGTGAAATCGTGCAATACCTTGGACAAGGTATGAAAACATTGGCTATTTCAAGAAAACTTAGGCGTGATCATCGTACTGTGAAAAGATTTGTGGCTGATTCAGAGCACAGACTGGTTAGTTCCGATAAAGGCATAATGAGGAAGGTTTCTGCCAGACAAATGAATAGGATTAGGAGAGCAGCTGCTAAAATGCCATTGCAAAGCAGCAAACAGGTATTTGAAGCCGCTGGTGCCTCTGGAGACCCGCGAACCTCAAGGTGTAGGATCCTCCAGAGGTTTGCAAGTGTGCATAAAGCTATTATTCGGGCACCCCTAAACAATGCTCACAAGCAGAAACGGTTGCACTTGGCTCAGAAATACATGAAAACTAATTTTCAAACCGTGTTGTTTACTGATGAGTGCCGTGCAACCCTTGATGGTCCAGATGGATGGGGTAGTGGATGGTTGGGGAATGGCCACCATGTCCCAACAAGGCTGCAACGTCAGCAAGGAGGTGGCGGAGTCATGTTTTGGGCTGGAATCATGGGGAGAGAGCTGGTAGGCCCCTTTAGGGTCCCTGACGGTGTGAAAATGACCTCTGCAAAGTACGTAGAGTTTATGATTGACCACATTCTTCCGTGGTACAAAAAGAAGAACCGTGCCTTCCGTAGCAAAATTATCTTCATGCATGACAATGCACCATCTCATGCTGCAAAGAATACCTCTGTGTCATTGGCTGCTATGGGCATAAAAGGAGAGAAACTCATGGTGTGGCGCCCATGTTCCCCTGACCTCAACCCTATTGAGAACCTTTGGAGCATCCTCAAGCAAAATATCTGAGGGTGGGAGGCAGTTCACATCAAAACAGAAGCTCTGGGAGGCTATTCTGACATCCTGCAAAGATATTCAAGCAGAAACTTTCCAAATACTCACAAATTCAATGGATGCAATAATTGTGAAGGTGATATCAGAGAAGGGGTCCTATGTTAACATGTAACTTGGCCTGCTAAGATTTTTTTTATTGAAAGAGCTTTTGATTTCTGTAAATATGACCTCCTGATGCTGCAAATTTAACAAATTACCATTTTCGTTCTCTTTACAACCTTTAAAATGTTTTGATCTCTGTTGTGCATAATAATTTGAAACAGTGCATTTTGAGTTTTTTACTTCTAAAAAAAAATCTGTTATCATTAGGAGATTTGTTCAATAAAATTTGGATTATACTCCAACGGTTGATGGCTTTTTTCTATGTTGTGGGGGCTTTTTTTTTTGCAAGGTGACCTGTAGTTTTATTGGTACCATTTTGGGATAGATGTAACTTTTTTGGATCACTTTTTAATCAATTTTTTTGGGAAGCGAGGTGACCAGAAAACAGCAATGCTTGCACTGTGAATTTGTCTTTTCCTACGGTGGGTTACATAATGTAATATTTTACTAGTTCAAACTTTCATGGACACGGGGATACAATCATCTTTTTTATTGCCTACATCATTTTTTTCGAAAAATGGGAAAAGGCTTTTTTATTTGTACTTTTAGTTAATAAAATGTTTTAGAGTTTTTTTTAAACTTTTTCTCTAGTCCCCCTAGGGGACTTTACCATGCGATCGTTAGATCGCTCATGCAATACACTGCAATACTTATGTATTGCAGTGTATTGACTTTATCTGTGCTCTACTGTTAAGCCTTGCCTTTGGCAAGGCATAATAGTAGGGCACTGAGGGCCGACCATGGGGGGGATCGGGGGACAGGGGGAGCAACTGACCGCAGCATCTGAGTGGGTAAACAGCCGGTACTGAGTTATCACTGATCCCGGACGTTCTAAGTGATCGCCGCTCCCGAGCCTGCGCCATCTTAGGGTAGCGCACATGTGACGTAACTGTATGTCGGATGGCACTAAGGGGTTTAAATATGTGATTGATTTAACTGTTCATAAAGATCTGAGATGTCAGTGATAGGCAGACCTCTATTTCTAGTAGGTAAAGGGGTCGCCAGGCTTGGAGAACTCATTTTCATATTTTCTATTAGGGGATTCTGGGATAACAGAGTTGAGTTCACACAGGATCTATTACCCGGAGTAGAGAGTGGATACAAAGAGCGTGACTATTGAGGAGCCAGCAGGTCTGTTCATTGAATGAACAGCCCCCTGATTTTTTCATAGGAACTGTGTAGTGTTAAATTTTGCCTGTGGTGGCGCTGCAGAAAAATCCAACAGTTGCTGCCATGTTCTACAGATTTTAGCTGCTGGTTGGGGGTCCTAGCAGCCGATCAACTTATATAATAGGGGACCTTTCTAACAAAAAGGCATTGATCAAAGTGGAAAACTCCTTTAAGAATTCTACAATGACAGTGTTTGTTGCATAGGACGGGTGTGCATAGCAAATGTGGTGCCAATATTTAAATAAGGGTCAGAGTAAATTTTTCCAAAGCATTTATTGAGCATAAAAGGTTGGTGGAAATGAAAATTTTGAGAAAGACTAAATGGGAAAACGCTTGGTTGAACTCACATCGAAAAGGACATGGGGATATTGGTGGAGGGTGAACTAAACTGCAGCAATCCGTGTCAGGCAGCTGCTGCCAAGGCAAATAAGATGATAGGATGCATCTAAAGAGGCATAGATGGGCATCATTAGAACATAATTCTACCGCTTTACAAATCACTAGTTAGACCACAAATAAAATATTACGTTCAGTTTGGGGCCTCTGTGTATAAGAAAAACATAGAAGAGCTAGAGCAGAGTTCAGAGGTGAGCGACCAAAACAAAAAATACAATGCAGCACCCGGAAAAATGATCAAAATTGGAACTATTTAGTTTAGAAAACAGATGAATGGGGAAGACCTCATTACTGTATAAATATAACAAAGGTCAATACAGAAATCTGTCTAATGATCAATTTATATCCAGGACGGTAATTATTTACAAGGGGGCATCCTCTACATATAGACAAAAGAAGGTTTCATTATCAGTACACGAGAGGATTCTTTACTGTAAGAGCAGTGAAACTATGGAACTCTATGGCACAGTATATTGTCATGGTTGATCAGTTCCCTCTAAGATGACCAAAATTGGCTCCTGTCTCATAGAGCTGGTTTTCCCTTTTCTCTGGATCAACACTGCGGGATAATAGGTTTAACTCGATGTCCTTTTTCAACCTTACTATCTGAACACTGGTGGCCAGGGCAAAAAGTTCTACAATATGAAGGCATTTGTACTTGTAGAGCAGTGTTCAATTGAAGCACTTGTAATATACTTTATTACCACTAGATGGCAATGTTTAATAAGTCAACAAATGTATCGATCACTAGTGATACAAAACTTTTTTGGTCCAAGTCCCAAAATGCTCTATTCAAACAGTCACAATAAACTTTTGATGCCGCAATAAACTTTGACAAGTTAGGGCACAGTTTAGTTTGTGTTGTTTGCGTTCTACCAGGATGAAAGGAGTGAATAGAAGACAGCTAATCAGGAAGAGAAAGTGTATGCGAGAATCTTCCATTGAAAGCCATCAATAAAAGACATTTGGCATAACGGACAAATGAAAAACAGTTCACTCAATTCACACGAACATAATAAAACAACACAATAGAAACACAGAGAACGTCATCAATAACACTTGTCTAGCAATAACTTGTTTTATAGAATAAAAATAACACGTCTGCACCATAATTCCAAGCAGTACAGGATATAACTGACACATTGGCAGTATAAAAAAAAAGGGATGGGTTTTGCATTGGCATCTTAAAACACATATATACAAGTTATATTAGTATTACATTGGCACTAGAAATACACTTGTTCTGTCCTTGGGTTCTTTGACGTTCATTATTGACTTTTTCATGTATTGAATTGAGGGCCTGTTCACATAAAATATTTTATCCTCCCTTCCCCATGCGTTTTAAGTTTCACCATAGGCAGTGGGTTATTTGCACTGCGATGATTGATCGTGATTGAGTAACACAGTACCTGTGTATGGGGCGGTAATGGCAAAAATAGTAAGTAATCTTACTGACACTAAAGGTTGGTGACACATTTCCTAGACCTCATCTGTACTGCTTAGGGGCAGTCTGACCATTAGGGCATTTTTAGGGTAGCGATTGAGGGCTAATGCCCAGAAGGAGTCTACAGCCTCTTGGTCACAATTACACCCAGCAGAATCTGTGTATCCTTCGTCTATCAAACGTGTACAATGTTTAAGGGGGGGGGGGGGTGCCAAACTCCACTCTTTGGAGGAAGGAGGCAAGGCCATTTTAACACATAGGTGGGCCCTGTGCGATGATGTCATAAGGGCTCCCCCAGCTTTAGTGGAAATAATGTGGCACCTATCATTAAAACTGTCACGTTATGTAATGGGCTTTGGAAATATTTTTCATAGTGTTTTTTTTCCCCCTAGTGTGCGCCAGCCAGATACCCAAGAAATGCCTTTGCTTCAGATGCCCTCCAGATTGCCACTAAAGTGCTAGCCACAGATGCCCCCTGAGCCCTAGCCACAGATGCTCCAAAGCCACATCTAAAATGCCTCAGATGCCCACCAGAATACTTTCCACTTGCCACATGTCCTGCGATAGAGACCCCCTGCAGAATGCCTGACATGTCCTGTTCCTACCTCCTCCACTAGACAGGGCTTCTTCACTAATTCTGGCGCACCACACATGGCATCATTATCTTGTGTGCCATTGGGGACCCGATGCAGCTGCACCACTAGCCCTATGCTTAAAGCAGCCGTGGAGAATGGGGCAGCCAATCTCTTGTCTATGGGCACTCTTTGTATCTGAGACAGCTCCAACCTGCAGAGACATACTAAACAGATATTGGCAGTTGCTGGTAGAAAACCTGGCAGACACTGGGCACAGTAATAGTGCTTTAGTGAAATGGAAAGTCCTGATTAATGTGAACAAGAAAAGAACTGTGTCTGAACATGGGCAGGGATGGGGCATGTGGGTACAAGCTTCTTATAAGGATCTGGACCAGCTCTTGCCCATGTCTTAGTCCTAATATTAAGTAAAATGGAGCTCGGAGCTACGTTCTAGATCTATTCCTCTCCCCTCTTGATTATTACATTGGACACTGTGAAGGCCAATCTCCTGTTATCTAGAAAAACAGACCGTGGGAATTCCCACAGATCCTGACAGATGAGAAGCTGTGTGTGTATATATATAAGTAAACACAGTAATTCATACGCGATACAGTTCTTCAATAGTAGTCACGATAATATTGTAAGTAAAAGGGGTTATTCCAGCTGGGCAAACCCTGATTATTTTTTTGTCCCCCTAGGGGACTTTTAAGGCTCGCTTTAAATTGTATTCTATAATGCATTGTAATACTTCTATACTCCAATGCATTGGTATCCTGTGAAGGTAAAACTGACAAGCACTTGTTAGGCCAAGCTTAAAGGGGTTGTCCAGTTTGGGGGCTGTTTTTTTATCCTGATAACCTATCCACAGGATAGGTCATGAGTATATGATCGGTGGAGGTCTGACACCTTGGCCCAATACGATCAGCTGTTCTGGCTGCCATCGGGCGTCGGAAGCTATGCAGGGTCGGTGCTGGAAGCAGATGGCTCTGACTACTGTATAGCAGCCGTGCTGGGTTACTGCAGCTCTGCTCTGATTCACTTGAATCAGAGCAGAGCTGCAGTAAGGCCAGTATACAGTGGTTGGAGCCTTCTACTGATGACCCTTCCTGTGGATAAGTTATCAATATAAGAAACAGCCCCAAACTGGACAACCCCTTTAAAGGTTATGGAGATCATTGACATGGTAAAAGTAATTGAGCTAAAAAAGTTGCACTAAATTTCAGGCTGCAATCTCCATTCCTTTGTTCATTTTCAGTCCCCCTGAAATTCAGTTTGCAACCTGCTCCTAGTTTCTGACATTTCTCATGTGGACGTGTCCCTCCCAGTAATACAGGCTGGATGAGAAATCTGTGTGTCTAGGATGCTGCTTCCTTCACTAACTCATGTATCAGCACAGCTTCATTCCTGTACTGCTTTCTTCTTCTACAACCCACAAGGGAATTCTTCTCCATAATGCTGACAGACACTGATGCTGACGAGTGTGTGATTTCCCCCTCCCTCTCCCTGCACTGCCATACTTAGCAACATATAAATCCTCAAAAGCAGGATTTTGAAGCCCACCACTGTTTCCGCCGCTCCGCCCGAAAACACCCAGAAACACCCATTGTTCAAGTAAAGTTACATAAATCCCTCCCCCCCAGACCCTACAGCAGCAAAATTATAGGAAAATTTTAATCAAGACTATTTAGAAAGTTGTTTAATCTTGCATTTAAGAAGCAAATGAACGTTAAAAAAAAAATACGAAAAATGACATTGCAAAGGTGTCTATAGCCTTTAACCCCTTCCTGACATTTTTTGTATGGATACGTCATGGAAAGTCAGTGCTTGCCGCAAAATGTCGTATCCATACGACAAATGGATGACAAGGGCTAAGAAGCTGAGTACTGCCATCATCCCTGGGTGTCAGCTGTATGTTACAGCTGACACCCTGCTGTAATGGCAGGGACCGAAGTTAGCACCGATTCCCGCCATTAACTCCTTAAATACAGTGATCAAAAGCGACTGCTGCGTTTAAGGTGTTTGTACCTAATAGCCACCCTAGCGACGAGATCACCGGTGTGCCAAAGTCTTCTATGGCAACCAGAGGCCTAACACTGGCATCCCGGTCTACCTTGTATGGAAGCCTCCAATGGAAAAGACCAGTGGGGTGAAAATGCTCACTACACACCTTGATTAATGCCTTGAAGGGTGTAGTTTCCAAAATGGGGTCACTTCTCAGGGGTTTCTTTTATTACCTCACATCAGAGCCCTGCAATCGGGAACCAATACTTTGTAAATCACCAAATTAGGTCTCCATTTCGCATGGTACTGTCGAATGTCCAGGCAAAAGGTTTGGGCCACATGTAGGGTGTTTCTAAAACCTGGAAACCCAGCATAATAATTAGAGAGATGTCTTTTCATGGTGGCACAAGCTGGGCACCACATATTTGGCTTAGCTATGGAAAAATTGGCATTTTCACTCTGCAACATCGAGTGTACACTAATTTCTGGAAAACACTTGCAGGGTTAACATGCTCATTACACCCCTAGGTGAATACCTTGAGGGGTGTAGTTTCCAAAATCAGATCACTTCTGGGGGGCTTCCACTGTTTTCGTCCTACAGGGGCTTTGCAAGTGCAACATAGCGCCCAGAAACCAATCCAGCAAAATATACAGTCCAAAAGCCAAATAGCGCTCCTTCCCTTCAGAGCCCTGCCGTGGGCCCAAACAGCAGTTTATGTTCACATATGGGGTATTGTCGTACTCGGGATAAATTACTTTACAAAAATTGCTTTTTCGCCTTTATTTGTTTAGAAAATAAAAAGTTTTGCACTAAAAAAAAATAAAAATCTCATTTTCACTGCCCAATTCTAATAAAGTCTATGAAACATCCATGGGGGTCAAAATGCTCACTACACCCCTAAATTAATTCCTCAAGGGGTTTAGTTTCCCAAATGGAGGCACTTTTGGGGAATTTCCATTTTACTGGTCCCTCAGGGGCTCTACAAATAGGGCCAAGAAACTAATCCAGCAAAATCTCCAAATGATGCTCCTTCCCTTCTGAGCCCTGCCGTGTGCCCAAAAAGCAGTTTATGAACACATATGGGGTATTTTCGTACTCTGGAGAAGTTGCTTTACAAGTGTTGGAGGGCTTTTTCTTTTTTTATTCCTTATAGAAGTTGTTTTTTTTAGCTAAAACGACATCTTATTGGAAAAAAATATTTTTTTTTCATTTTCATGTCCAAATTCTAATATAAAATAGGTATAACACCTGTGTGGTCAAAATGCTCACTACACCCCTAGATGAATTCCTTGTGGGGTGTAGTTTCTAAAATGGGATATTTTTTGGGGTGGCCTTTTGTTTTGGCATCACAAGACCTCTTCAAATTTGACATGGTGCCTAAAATATAATTAATAAAAAGAAGGCCCCAAAATCCACTAGGTGCTCCTTTGCTTCGGAGGCCGGTGCTTCAGTACATTACCACACTGGGGCCACATGTGGGATATTTCTAAAAACTGCAGAATCTGGGCAATAAATTTTGAGTTGCGTTTTTCTAGTAAAACCTTCTGTGTTACAGAAAGAAAAGGATTAAAAATGAATTTCTGCAAAAAAGAATTACATTTGTAAATTTTACCCCTATTGCTTTAATTCTTGTGAAATGCCTAAAGTCTTAAGAAACTTTCTAAATGCTGTTTTGAATACTCTGAGGGGTACAGTTTTTAAAATGGGTTGATTTATGGGGGGTTGTATTGTATGGGCCCCTTAAAGTCACTTCACAACACAAACTGGGGGATGTGAATTAGCAACTATTTTGTGTGGTATAACTATCTATCTTACAAGCAGATACATTTTCATTTTTTGCACATTTAAATAATGAATGTATCGTCCAAATTTTACCAGTAACATAAATTCCAATGTCTCACGAGAAAACAATCTCAGAATCGCTTGGATAGGTAAAAGTATTCCAAAGTTATCAGATTTAAAAAATGAGGCTCTGTCAGGAAGGTCAAAAGTGGCTGCAGCAGGAAGGGGTTAATACATGGCTTAATAGGAACTTAATTATGGCAGCTATGTTAGGCTTCCATGTTGCCATAGCAACCCATCAATACCCCTCGATGGGGCCCCATTGGAAAGACAAAGGGATCCTACTCCTTATTTTATATCTTTAGGTTCTGCGGTTGCTGTTATAATAGCAGATTCTAATGGGTAAACGACCAGGATCAAAGTTATCTCCGATCCCAGCTACTGCAGTGGAATGTCAGCCCTCAATCCCAGCTGTCTCCTGCTGGTGATGACATGGGTGCAGCTTTATGTGACGCCATAGTATTGCGTCAACTACCCTCTTACCGCAAAGTACTATTACATTGCAGGATGGGAAGGAGCTCATGTCATTGCATCCGGTGATATCACTTTGGTTATTAACCCCTTAATGACCGCTTTTTCACGGCGGTCATTACTGGGCTTTATTCTGATGCAATAGCCGTTTCACTCCGCTGCAAAAGGATAAATAAACAGAGCAGGGAGCTGTTAAATCTCCCTGCTCTCAGCTGCCAGAGGTAGCTGAGGGCTGGGGGCGTCCCTGCTCGACCGGGTGAGATCGATATTAGTATCGATCTCACCCGTTTAACCCCTCAGATGTGGCGCTAAATAGCGAGCTCCCTCTCATCCCACTGACACCCGGCGATAAAGAATTAAAAAAAACAAAATAAAGGAAAAAAGTTACACATATTTGGTATCGCCGCGTCCGTAACGACCCCGACTATAAAGCTGTTACATTATTTAACCCGCACGGTAAACGGCGTAAAAAATAAAATAAAAAACAATGGTAAAATTTCTGTTTTCTGTGAATCCGGACTTAATGAAAAGTGATCAAAAGTGATCAAAAAGTCGCATCTACTCCAAAATGGTACCAATAAAAACTGCAAGTCGTCCTGCAAAACACAAGCCCTCACACAACCGCATCGGCGAAAAAATAAAAAAGTTATGGCTCTTCAAATATGGAGACATAAAAACAAATAATTTTAACAAAAAAGTGTTTTTACTGTGTAAGTAGTAAAACATACAAAATCTATACAAATTTGGTACCGTTGCAATCGTAATAACCTGCTGAATAAAGTTATTGTGTTATTTATACCACACGGTAAACGGCGTAGATTTAGGACGCAAAAAAAAGGGGTGAATTTTCAGGTTTTCTTTTACTCCCCCCCCCCAAAAAAAAGTTAGTAAAAGTTAATCAATAAATTATATGTACCCCAAAATGGTGCTATTAAAAAATACAACTTGTCCCGCAAAAAACAAGACCTTATATATGCTCATGTCAGAGCCCAAACCCCCTCTTGCCGCATAATTGAAATATATGGCCCTTCTGAAGAAGTGTTGTCATGAGTTATGGGAAACTGAACATGATGATCTAGCTAAGAAGTAGTGGTCCTACTATGACGAATAAAACAAAGTTACTCTTCTACTGCTGTAGGTTCATCACCACTCATCCTCACCCCGGGACAGAATGGCATGTGCATATTTGCCTATAGCCCTCATAAACCTTGTAGGGTGGCATGACCCTTAGAATGGGCTCCTTTATTTATGCCGTGGAGTATGTGAAGAGAGAAGACCATCTAAGCAGGTTCACACTATCCATGGAGTAGAGGGCCTTAGGCCTCTACTCTCCATTGGTCCGCTGCTATGCTACGTAGATCTTTGATCGTAACTATAAAAAACCACAGAAAGCATTGTAACCAAGAGAATGAATATATATTGTAAATATTTCACCTTTTAAACAGCGGCGTCTCTGGCTCCTTGAGGAAGGAGATGTCTCGGTTGAAGGACTGGAGAGTACTTAATGAACCACAGTGGAAATTGTCCTGTTTGAGACAATAAAATGACTCATTGTCTTTTACGGGTTTATATTCACATACTTCTCCTAATGTGTCCAGCTTGAACCCACATGTACTTCTAACGGACTGGTTTCTGTTTACGAATGTTCCTACAAAGAATATAAGACCATAGTCGTTGTCCCTTGCTCTCCATAGAGCTGAAACCGCTTCACTCGAATGATAAAGTAACAAAGAAATAAAGACTTTGCCTTCCCAAAATAAAATAAAGTGGACGTGATAAGTTCCGTTGTTGAAATCTTCGACCACTCCCGAGGCTCCGGCCTTCAGTGTAGGGTTATATAGTCTAGGTTTTATGAAGTCTCCTCCATATGTCTTCCTATTACCCAAGTAATCAAACATATCAATTTGGACAATTAACTCATCTCCGGTGCAGTACTTCTGTCTTGGGTTTATAATAATTGCCCTGCTCTTATTGGCGCTTGAGGCATATTTAGTATCATTAAACGACACTAGATGGATCCTTTGAGATGTCTTGTTGAGGATAAGAAGCTCTTCTCTTGATAGGGTAATGCTACTACTGGACTTTACCTTAGGTATAGGAGTCTTTTCAGATAAATGCACGATTGCAGGGGAAACCTGAAAAATACAGAATGATAATAGTCTATAGCATATTTCTAGTTATTTATTCAAAAATGCACAAATAATGAATTTTTAGGAGAATTCTATATCTAACCGTATTTTATATTTTCTCCATTGAACTAAAGATCCCCAAAAACCAGGATATTGTATTAGTAGCTGTTGGGTTACATGTGGGCTGTCATGTGGATGCTCCTACCTCAGTGTAGTAGTATCTTTACCCTATGCAGGGCTAACGCACACAAGACTAATACAAATAGAGAGGTCAAGGGGGAGCCGAAAGGTGTCTCTTTATACTTGTACTCTAGGTGACCCGGTGACTGAAGACCATTGCCCTATAAAATGTCTGATAATACTTTAGCTTTCTGTCTCCCCTTATGGTAGCAAGATCAGTTTCTCTAAAAAGTCATTAAGACAGATCACCAGCAAACTGATTAAAAATATACTTCTGTTTTCGGTCTACAGATCCTATGAAGATCTATTTGTCTCCATGGATACAGACCACAAGCAAAATCTGTGTAGTCTGATACTGCAGTCATCTGTTACTCCCTTTCATCTGCTCCTTGTGTCTTAAGGCCCTTTTACACCTGCCGACGCTAGATCGGCGCTCTTTTGCTCCTGTCACACGGAGCTATGGATGGGGACGAGCGGACGTTACTCTGATTGCTCGCCCCCATACATTATCATCATGTCGGATGCACGTCTCTTTGTGTACACAGGGAGATGTGCTGCTGACAATGGTAATCTTTTTTTAAAACGATACGACCAGCAGATGATTGAGCTTTTGCTCGTTAATCTGCTGATCGTTCCCCTGTTTACAGAGGGCGATTATCGGCAACGAACGTTATATGAACCCTTGTCTGCCCGATAATCGCCCAGTGTAAAACCCCCTTTACTATCCTGCAAACAGTAGAATATAAGACAATAACACATGGCTGCAGGATTAGACTATACATAGGGATTGTTTGCAATACACATAGGTCTGCATGGAAGCTGTATACACAAAACTGTAGTGGACTGCATTCAAGCCAAAGCTCCTTGCTCCCAGTTGGTGGGGGTCTCATTAGAAGAATGTATCATGTTCCAAGTCAAGGGAACAATCTTATTCCGATCTAGAACCCCTTGCATGTGTTCTGGAGCTCCTCCTATAGTTGAACACACTTATGGCATATATGAGAAGTTGGGAACAAGGAAGTCTCCCTCGAAGAAGCCATATTGCTCCTGTAGGTCGGTGCTCAATGTGATTTAATAGAGATTATATATAGAATTCCCCTCTAACCCATGTCCATATCATGCACTGAATATATGGACTTCACTACATCTGCAGCTACAATTGAGCTAATTCTGCACAACCTTCTGTATTCATCTAGGAACATAGCAGCCCAGTCATCATCAGACACATTTATGGTACACCCAGATTATAAATCTAATCCCATTAATCAGCGACCACCCTTATATCCGAATATATCAATATTACCGCCATATTAGTAGAGTTGACGTAAGGCAAAGATTCAGTTAGATGCCTTTTCCCTGTATCTAAATACCCTGACCGAGACAAGTGGCCAGTTGGCGCCCCCTGGCAACCAGCATTGGGGGGAAAAAACCCTGCCAGCCCCTAGAGCTTCACCCTCTGAACATTTGCTGTATATTTTTGAATGTGTTGCCCGGATTTAAATCCTAATTTGGATCTCTTAATGAGGTTATCAAATATATCTGAAGATGTTTGCATCTTATATTAGTGCAGCTTATTATATTACGTATGAACATGGAGGTTCTCAGAACATGACGTGTAGAGCTCATGGTGAGAATATTTTTCTAGATTTCCTGTCAGTAATCCAATTTGAGAACATGGCTGATAACATAGAATCGGCTGAAGATAAGAGAGACATAAAATATATTAACTATATTAAACTTTACTAAGACCAGATGACGCGGGCGTAATATGGATGCAATTTAGCGTCTGTATTATGGCTGCAATTCCCCCACCCCCTATGGAACTGAACCATGGGTACCGTATTACAGCGTGAGTCATAATGAGGTCTTAAAGTGGTCAACTCATGAAGACAACCCCTTCTTATTCTGAAGCTGACTCAACAATCAGATTGGGATGTGGCTTCAGTATTACATGACAGTCATTCAAGTAATGTAATACATGGACGAGCTTGGTCCGCCAGAGCGAGACAATGTTTGCAACAGCTCTGGGTCATAAAGGGGGGGAGGGTGCCAACCTGGGGAATCCCCTTTATAATGTCATGACCCCTTTAGTGAGATTTCTAGATATGAATGAGATACTGTACCTGTGTGAACTGACGATGAATTAGGAAACTTATGACCATGATGCTTATGAATGTAGTAGCCAGAAATATTTTATGGTTCAAGGTGCCAGACATCAGTTTAAGATTAGCTCTGAAAGACATAATTGTTTTCTTCTGTTATTAAATATTAATAATAAACTCTATTTATGTTACATTATGAGTGCGCTGTATTCATGAGATGAGCCCCCCTGCCTCTCCGTGCATATCCCTGCTTCCCCCGCCTCTCTCTGCGGTGATTGGCAGGCTGCTGTTAGGAAAACACCTGTTCCCTTAAAGTCACTATGACAACCTTTCTAGCTTCTGGGTGGTTCTTCTTTTTTCTTGAACCTATCTCTCTTCTCTGTCCTTCTGCCAATCAGCTGTGGGGTTGTATTTGTACCTAGCTTTTCCCACCTGTCTTTGCTTGTGAATTTTCCTGTCTCCTGGTTTCTGATCAAGCTTCTGACTGCTCCTGCACTTCTGTTTTCTGGACCTCATGTATACTTACCTCGGCTTTTCCCTTGTTAGGCCTCTGCTTACAAATTCTGATTATCCGCTCCCGGCTGGTTTTGACCGTGGATTGTCTGATTACCTCTACTCCATTTCTGGACTTTCAGTTAACCTATTGAATGTCTGGTTTCCAGCTCAGGTTTGCCTGCATTGCACCTCCTTTCCAAAACTACACTCCGTTACAGCAACCTGGGTTCTAAGCAGCAAATTCCATCCCACCTTGCGGTCGGCTCTGGCGTACACCTTAGATTAGTATTAGACACTGTCGATCAGAGTGGTTATGGATTTGAGGTTGCGGGTTTACGTGCACGCTCTTTCCCGGCAGACTCCAGCAGCCTTGGGGTATCGCTCCACTTGCATTTCCATAACAGCTGCTGTATTAGCATGTATATTCAGCAGCCTGCCAATCACTGGCCTAAAGGGCAGGGAGATGCGTTGAGAGGTGGGGGGAATACTCCCTTTACAAATACGGTGGTCTCATAACTATGAGTCCACTTTATTCCTGCAGCAATCCTATTAGCCGCTTTGGCAGCATATTTACCTGGCAAATCCGTTTTAAGAATTGTATAATAATAGTTGTTTTAAAGATCTCTGCTTGCAGTCAGTTAATGGAAACACAATTTTTATATTCAGAGACTTAAACCCTGGTCATGTTCTGCTGAAACAGGTGTACAGAAAATCAGGAGAAAAAAACTACCTCCAAGATTCTCTGTATGAAATCAAGGGCCAACGAAGGGATAATAACTATATGTCTGTAATATATAGGTCCAAAGTTGCCCCAAGTCCAAGGATTTGGAGCAGCCAAGATGAAAATGTTTCTTGACTATATATTGATTTATGTTTGCTATAGATCCAGATTCTTAGGAGGAGCTAATGAGACATGATATATGTTATGTATTTGACACTTTATAAGCCGATTACTTATATCTATTCTCGTCCTTTTTCGGCAATCAGTTAATGCACAGATAGGCACATAAGAGATTAGAGAAGACAGATAGACGGGCATAACATTACTGAGGGCCTTGAATGTTAAGGTATGAAGATTAAACTGAATTCTGGAGGAGATGGGTAACTAGTGAAGCGACTAGTAGAGAAAAATGGTACTGGTGGAACGGTTGGTAGAAAAATTATTTTGCATTCATAATACCAAAAGCTTATTTACAGAGATACCAGTAAGTCGAGATAGAGATGGCGTTAGTGTGGGGGAAAATGACAGGTCTGAATCGAAGATATCGCCTAAGACACAGGCATTAGGTACTGGAGTTATAATAACAGTTATGGAAAAATCAGGGACATCCTTAGGGGTGTTCGACCTGTGTGGTAGCACAGGGTGCCTCACCTGTCATTATTAAAGTGGGCACTATTGGGCCCGATAGTCTGGGCATTTAGACCTTGCATAGTTTGTACCAGAAGCAATGAAACGAGAGCTGCATTCCCTGATGTTTTGACAGTGTCTTAGGCTACTGTCCGGCTGTGGTATTTGGGCTCATTACGGCAATATTATTTGAACATTGTATTATATGGGTACTATATGGTAAATAATAAGGCGGAGGGGTGTCAATAGGATGTACTGCCCAGGGCACTAACCAAACTAAACCTGGTCCTGATGTTTGAATGCTTGTTGGTCTTAGCTAGGTTAAGTAAGAGGGAAGACATTATGAGGGAAATAGTAGACATTACTATCATAATGGGATCACTGTGAAATGCTACAGTTCCCATGAGAAAACTATACAAGGGGATTGCTATTTAAAGTGTAGCTAAACTTTCAGAGAACTTATGATATGTCAGAAGTTTTGATAGGTGGGGGTCCGAGCACTCGGAAAGCCAAGCAGTTCGTGTACGGACTCAATAGAAAGTCTATTGGGCCCGTACCCCAACTGCTCGGCTTTCTGAGAAAAGCCAATTAGAAACGAAGTGGCACAGCACTCATCCGAGCACTTCTGGCGCTTCGATTTGGCGATCGGTAGGGGTCTCAGTGCTCCCACCAATAAAAACTTCTGACATGTCACTATAACATGTGAGAAGTTTTCTGAAAGTTTAGTTACGCTTTAAGCATTTCCTTCATGTAGTTCAGTAATGGATACAGGGATAGGGCAGAAAACAGAATCTTTTCTCATATTTTGCCAACTTTTTATAAGGGAGATTCTGAACAGTGATGTATTAAGTGGTGCGCTGGGCACATGCAGACCCCAGATCAGACTCTGCAGATACTCCTCTATCCTCGTTCCTGCAGTTTTGAATCCTCTTCAGATCCCAGGCACCGCTGCTGCAGACATTCTGTGGTATCGCCCGGGAGCGCAGAAAGGTGCACCAATGAGGAGAGGTGAATATTTTGTCAGGGCGCGAGACACCCGGGAGAATTGCCTGCTTTTTTCCGACAGGTCTCCTGGACATTGTGGGAGAGTTGACAAGTAAGGGTACAGTCACACGTGGCAGATTTTGTTGCACAAATTGCTGTGACTTAAAATCAGTTCCATTCATCTAAATGGGGTTGTTTCTGCTGCAGGTGCCGGGATTTCTGCAAGTTCCATTCAGATGAATGCTACTTATTCTTATTCTGGGAAATTTCTGCAACAAAATCTGCCGAGTGTGAGTCAACCCTTAGGCCCCATGCACACAACCGTAGTTTTCATCCGTAATTATAGTTCAGGTAATTACAGATGAAATTGCAAACCCATTAATTTCTATTGGCCACGGACACCTTTCCGTATATTTACGGATGTGTGTCCGGTACATAGAAATGATCCGCAAAATATAGAACATGTCCTATTGTTGTCCGCATTTGTGGCACGGACTCGCCCATAGAAGTCTATGGGCGCTTCCGCAATTGCGGATGGCTATGGATGTGCAACCGAATTTGCGGATCCGTATTTGCGCACAGTAAAAACCCTTACGATTATGTGCATGAGGCCTTAGGCCTCATGCACACGGCCGTGCCAGTGATCATGGCACGCGGGCCGCATGTTTGTGCCGCGCTCCCATACAAAGTATGGGAGCACAGCCCGTAAAACCCAAAAAGTAGGACATGCTCCATAATCCGAACATGGTGCCGGCACATTTTAGCCGCGTTGTGACCGTGTCAGGGCCGCTCCGTGTAGCCTGAGGGTATGTGCACACGAGAGGTGCCTTTTACGTCTGAAAAGAGACTGTTTTCAGGAGAAAACAGCTGCCTCGTTTCAGCCGTAAAAGCTCCTCCTCGCATTATGCGAGGCGTCTGAGACGCTCGTAAATCTTGAGCTGTGCTTCATTGAGTTCAATGAAGAACGGCTCAAATTACGTGGCAAAGAAGTGCCCTGCATATAATGTATATAAGTGTCCTGCACTTCTTTGCCGAGGCAGTCCATTTACGCGTCGTCGTTTGACAGCTGTCAAACGACGACGCGTAAATTACAGGTTGTCTGCACAATACGTCGGCAAACCCATTCAAATGAATGGGCAGATGTTTGCCGACGTATTGTAGCCCTATTTTCAGACGTAAAACGAGGCATAATACGCCTCGTATACGTCTGAAAATAGGTCGTGTGAACCCAGCCTGACCCTTACCATTCACATTTAAGTTCAGAACTTAGATTACAGGTGGTTTCTGTGTGTCAGAGACATGCAAGATCGTTGTCACTGAACCAGTCAGTCCCACAGTACTGACGGATTCAGGTTTCAGCGCTAGATACAGCTGTTCTGTATACAGGATACAAAACAGCTGTATCTCAAAAAGTAAAAATGATTTTTAATAAAAAGTAGTTAAAAAGTTGCACCAATCACACTGATAGACATTTTTATAAATAAAAAAAAATATTATTTTCAGCTAATGCTGACTAGTCCGCCCGCAATTCTTGCATCCATTGAATTTGTCAGTATTTGGACGGTTTCTGCTTGAATATCTGTGCAGGATGTCAGAATAGCCTCCCAGAGCTTCTATTTTGATGTGAACTGCCTCCCACCCTCATAGATATTTTGCTTGAGGATGCTCCAAAGGTTCTCAATAGGGTTGAGGTCAGGGGAACATGGGGGCCACACCATGAGTTTCTCTCCTTTTATGCCCATAGCAGCCAATGACACAGAGGTATTCTTTGCAGCATGAGATGGTGCATTGTCATGCATGAAGATCATTTTGCTACAGAAGGCACGGTCCTTCTTTTTGTACCACGGAATAAAGTGGTTAGTCATAAACTCTACGCACTTTGCAGAGGTCATTTTCACACCATCAGGGACCCTAAAGGGGCCTACCAGCTCTCTCCCCATGATTCCAGCCCAAAACATGACTCCACCACCTCCTTGCTGACGTCGCAGCCTTGTTGGGACATGGTGGCCATTCACCAACCATCCACTACATCCATCTTGACCATCCAGGGTTGCACGGCACTCATCAGTAAACAACACTGTTTGAAAATTAGTCTTCATGTATTTCTGAGCCCACTGCAACCGTTTCTGCTTGTGAGCATTGTTTAGGGGTGGCCGAATAATAACTTTATGTACACTTGCAAACCTCTGGAGGATCCTTTACCTTTAGGTTTTCGGGACTCCAGAGGCACCAGCGGCTTCAAATACCTGTTTGCTGCTTTGCAATGGCATTTTAGCAACTGCTCTCCTAATTTGTCTGGCAGAAACCTTCCTCATTATGCCTTTATCTGAACGAACCCGTCTGTGCTTTGAATCAGCCATAAATCTTTTCACAGTACGATGATCACGCTTAAGTTTTCTTGAAATAGCCAATGTTTTCATACCTTCTCCAAGGTATTGCACTATTTCACACTTTTCGGCAGCAGAGAGATCCTTTTTCTTTCCCATATTGCTTGAAACCTGTGGCCTGCTTAATAATGTTTAAGTAGTTTTCTTTTGATTGGGCACACCTGGCAAACTAATTATCACAGGTGTCTGAGATTGATTACAATGATCCAAAGAGCCCTAAGACACAATACCATCCATGAGTTTAATTGAAAAACTAATAATTAAATGTTTATGACACTTAAATCCAATGTGCCTAATAATTTGGAACACGGTCTATCTATCTTTCTATCTATCTATCTATCCATCCATCCATCCATCCATCCATCCATCCATCCATCCATCCATCTCATATCTATCTGTCTTATATATATATATATATATATATATATATTACATGCCTTGCAAAATTATTCACCCACCTTGGTGCTTCTCCTGTTTGTTGAATTGAACTTGGATTTAAAATGGATTTTTAAATTAGATTTTATGTATTGGACCTGACAAAATACTCCAAATTGTTACAGTGGAATGAAAAAAATACCTTAAAAAAATTAAATAATATTAACTGAGAATTGAGAAATTGTGAGTTCATATGTATTCATCCCCTTCTGGTCATATCAATTACCTTCAGAAGTCACATGATGTCATTATAAATACACCTGCTCTGAAAGGCCCCGGAGTCCGCAACACCACTAAGCCACGTGAAGATCAAGGAGCTCTCCATACAGGTCAGAGACAAAGTTGTGGAGAAGTAAAGATCAGGTATCGGTTATAAAAAAAAATATCCCATACATTGAACATCCCACGGAGCAGCATTAAATCCATTATAACAAACTGTTAAAAAATATGGCAGAACTACAAACCTGACAAGAGAAGTCTCACAGACTCATCAAAACTGACGGGCCAGACATGGAGGTCAATAATCAGAGATTCAACAAAGACACCAATGATAACACTGATGGAGATCCAAAGATCCACAGCGGAGATGGAAGTATCGTTATTGTTTGTGTCGCAGTAAAAAATATTTTGCACCTTCAAACTGCTAGATGTGTTGTGTAAGTTAAATGGTACAAACCCTCAAAAACTACTTTAATTCAAAGTTGTAACGCAACAAAACAGGTAAAGCAATAAGGCAGGTAAATACTTTCGCAAGGCAGTGTATTGCTACAAAATATTTTGCAACTCTCCTTTTTCTGAATGTGCCCTTCGTTTTGCATTCATCAGTTGAATTAAAATAAAAAAAAATTAAAAAAAATCCCAAGTCTCCTTAACCTGTTCCTGACTTTTACCTGGTGCCATCAGCAGGAGGGGGCAGGCGCAGACACATGGCACTGACGTCGTATTTCTTCTCTCCGCCCCCTTTTATTCACTAGACTGTGCTGGCATCAGCAGATTCAATGGGGTCATCCATCACCATTATTATCACGCTTTATTCCATGTGTTGGGTCTGGTATTGCAGTTTAGCCCTATTAAAGTGAATGTGGAGCATCAATACCACAGGTGGACAGGTGTGGCGCTGTTTTTAGACGAAAGCAGCCATGTTTTCCTAATCCTGTACCACCCCTTTAATCCAAGGATCCTGGAAAGGAGATGGGGGCAAACAAACTCAAATTCCAGACGCAGCCTCTCTCCAAGATGGCAGGTTAGTTCACCTACGTTGTCCCCTTTAAAATAGCAAATCAAACCCAGAACTAAAGTAGAAGAATAAGTAGAGAACAGTAAAAGAGGGAAGCAGCAGGCAGGGTGAGTATTTTTTGCCCCCCCCCCCACATAGTAACTGCTGCGATTTCAGTAGTCAATTCTTACCTCCAACCGATGGGCTTGTAAAAATCATATACAGGATTGTTGTTTGCAGATGCCCCCAAAGGAATACTTCTGTTTATGAGCGAAACGAGTCTCACTATACCCAAAAGACACAAGCACTGAGCAAACAGTAAATACTTGTGGGTGGAGAACTTGGCAGAGCCGTTTAATTAAAAAGGAAGTTGAAAACAAACGCAATTGGACATTACACAATTTAGTGATAGGAAATGATAGAAAAAAAATAAAGCAAACAAATAAAATACATCAGAACCACTGGTATGTTTGTAACCTCATTGGAATACATGAAAGTAATGCTGGGTACACCGAGGTAGGGGCATAACTTAGAGGGTAGAAAAGAAAAAACAAAAAGACCGTCCAGGATATATCAAGCACTCACATGGGTATGTAATAAGAATAAATAATTTATTAATTGAGTAGTAAAAAAAGACCAATTCCCATAAGAAAATACCAAAAAGTGATATAAAGAAGACACAATAAAAAAAGCTACCTGGCCAGGAAAAATATTCTATAAAGCACAAGAGAACATTGGTATTACAAATAGTAACAATTCATGAAAATGTAACCAGTGAATGCAATCACCCAACAATATATGGAAACAAGGTCACATAATTTGTATAAATATATCCAATGAAAACATATGCAGTGCACAAATAGAGAGTAAATATATCACCCTTTTAGAACAAGAAGGACGTAAACACAGTGAGACTGTCTGACATATTGAGGGTTAATTGAGTAGAGGAGCCAAGTTATAGCCAGCAAGCAGGAGTTGAAGATAAGCATATATATGTTTTTGGGCTGCCTTGGAGGGTGGGGACCCGGTCGAAGGCCAGGAAATCTTCTTGGCACTCCGACCTGCTCCCATATACTAATGTGCCACAAACAGGAAGTTAATATCACCAACCATTCCCATATTATTTAGGTGTATCCATATAAATGGCCAACTGTAAAGGATCTGCCAGGCACTACGTCTGTGGAGACTCCCAGGGTTAATCAGTCGACACCTGAGGCCAGACCTCTTAGACTGACACCGGCTCCCACCAATCAGGGTGGCAGGCTCAGGAGTGGGAGAGCCTATCGCGGCCTGGTCAGTCAGAGTTAGCTCCGCCCCCTGTCCATTTATACCTGCAGTTTTCTCTTCCTCATTGCTTGTTATTCTTTTGGATTCCTGGCCCCACTGCTGCTTGCTCCAGCCTGCTTCTGCCGTGCTTCTGCCTTGCTGCAGTTCTCCTTGACTTGACTTGCTTTGCTTTGCCCCTGGCTTGCTTCTGTCTCCGTGCCCGCTCGGGTTACTCACTTCGTCCTGGTCCTGACTGTTCGTTCGCCGCTCCGTTTCCTCGTGGCGTTCCGTGGCTACTGCCCCTTCCCTTGCGTGTTCCCTGTTTGTTTTCCTGTGCACTTAGACAGCGTAGGGACCGCCGCCCAGTTGTACCTCGTCGCCTAGGGCGGGTCGTTGCAAGTAGGCAGGGACAGGGCGGTGGGTAGATTAGGGCTCACTTTCCCTTCACCTCCTTCCTGCCATCACAGAATAACAAGCCCTTACCTAGTCTACCATTTCTCCTACGCTGTCGCTATCATGGACCCCCTTGAGACCCTGACCCAGCAGATGCAGGGCCTCTCCCTACAGGTCCAGGCCCTGGCCCAAAGGGTTGGGCGCACCACCTCACCTCTAGAACCCGACCTCAAGTTACCTGACCGGTTTTCAGGGGACCGTAAGACGTTTCTCTCCTTCCGGGAGAGTTGCAGACTATATTTCCGCCTTAAGCCCCACTCCTCAGGTTCCGAGAACCAGCGGGTGGGTATCATCATATCCCGACTCCAGGAAGGGCCCCAAGAGTGGGCCTTCTCCTTGGCTCCTGACGCCCCTGAACTTTCCTCTGTTGATCGTTTTTTCTCTGCCCTCGGACTCATTTACGACGAGACTGACAGGACTGCTTTAGCCGAGAGTCAGTTGGTGACCTTACGTCAGGGTAGGAGACCGGTTGAGGAATACTGTTCTGATTTTAGGAAGTGGTGCGTAGCTTCTCAGTGGAACGATCCGGCCCTAAGGTGCCAGTTTAGGTTAGGATTATCTGACGCCCTGAAGGATCTGCTGGTTAGCTACCCCTCGTCTGACTCTCTTGACCAGGTTATGGCCCTAGCAGTACGACTTGACCGACGTCTCAGGGAACGTCAGCTAGAACGCTTCAGTGTGCTCCCCTCTGACTTTTCTGCGATCCCCCCCGAGGTCCCGCCTCCTCGCCCCTCCACGGAGGACTCGGAGGTACCCATGCAACTCGGGGCCTCCATGTCCCCTCGACAACGTAGGGAGTTTCGCAGAATGAACGGTCTCTGCTTCTACTGTGGGGACGACAAGCATCTACTGAACACCTGTCCCAGGCGCAAGAATAAGAAGCCGGAAAACTTCCGCGCCTAAGTGATCATCGGGGAGGTCACTTGGGCGCACAGGTATTTCCCGTTAATGTGAAACGCAATAAAATTTTGCTTCCCTTTCAGGTCTCGTTTGCTGGCCGGTCTGCCACGGGCAGTGCTTTCGTGGATTCTGGCTCATCTGCTAATATCATGTCTGTGGAATTTGCTATGTCTCTAAAGATGCCTTGTATTGATTTACCTTATCCTATCCCTGTAGTAGGAATCGACTCTACTCCCCTTGCTAATGGTTATTTTACTCAGCATACTCCTGTTTTTGAACTCCTGGTTGGCTCCATGCATTTGGAGCAGTGCTCTGTACTGGTGATGCAGGGATTATCGTCTGATCTGGTATTAGGTCTTCCCTGGTTGCAGTTGCATAATCCCACGTTTGATTGGAATACTGGGGATCTCACCAAATGGGGTAATGAATGTCTTATGTCATGTCTTTCTGTTAACTCTATTTCTCCCCGGGAGGAGGTAAACACGCTTCCTGAGTTCGTTCAGGACTTCGCCGATGTGTTTTCTAAGGAGGCCTCCGAGGTGTTGCCCCCCCATAGAGATTACGATTGCGCTATCGATTTGGTGCCTGGTGCCAAGCTTCCTAAAGGTAGGATATTTAATCTTTCATGTCCTGAACGTGAAGCCATGAGGGTGTATATCCAGGAATGCCTGGCCAAGGGTTTCATTCGCCCCTCGACTTCTCCTGTAGGTGCTGGCTTCTTCTTCGTGGGGAAGAAGGATGGTGGTCTTAGGCCGTGCATTGATTATCGTAACCTGAATAAGGTCACTGTAAGGAACCAGTACCCACTTCCTTTGATTCCGGATCTTTTTAATCAGGTTCAGGGAGCCCAATGGTTTTCTAAGTTCGATCTACGGGGGGCATATAACCTTATCCGCATCAAAGAGGGGGATGAGTGGAAAACTGCGTTCAACACACCCGAGGGTCATTTCGAATACCTGGTCATGCCCTTTGGGTTGTGTAACGCCCCTGCTGTCTTCCAGAATTTTATTAATGAAATCCTGAGAGAGTACCTGGGTAATTTTCTTGTTGTGTACCTTGATGACATACTGGTGTTTTCCAAGGACTGGTCCTCTCACGTGGAGCATGTCAGGAAGGTGCTCCAGGTCCTTCGGGAGAATAATCTGTTTGCTAAGACTGAAAAATGTGTCTTTGGGGTACAGGAGATACCATTTTTAGGGCAAATCCTCACTCCTCATGAATTCCGCATGGACCCTGCCAAGGTTCAAGCTGTGGCGGAATGGGTCCAACCTGCCTCCCTTAAGGCGTTACAGTGTTTTTTAGGGTTCGCCAACTATTACAGGAGATTTATTGCCAACTTCTCGGTCGTCGCTAAGCCTCTTACGGACCTTACCCGCAAGGGTGCTGATGTCCTCCATTGGCCCCCTGAGGCCGTCCAGGCCTTTGAGACTCTCAAGAAGTGCTTTATCTCGGCCCCCGTGCTGATTCAGCCCAACCAAGAGGAGCCATTTATTGTGGAGGTTGACGCTTCCGAGGTGGGAGTGGGGGCCGTCTTGTCCCAGGGTACCAGCTCCCTCACCCATCTCCGCCCCTGTGCTTACTTCTCTAGGAAGTTTTCGCCCACGGAGAGTAACTATGATATTGGCAACCGCGAACTTCTAGCCATTAAATGGGCTTTTGAGGAGTGGCGGCACTTCCTGGAGGGGGCCAGACACCAGGTAACGGTCCTTACGGATCACAAGAATCTGGTTTTCCTAGAATCGGCCCGGAGGCTTAATCCTAGACAAGCTCGGTGGGCACTATTCTTTACCAGATTTAATTTCTTGGTTACCTATAGGGCTGGGTCCAAGAATATTAAGGCTGATGCTCTGTCACGTAGTTTCATGGCCAATCCTCCTTCCGAGAAGGATCCCGCTTGTATTTTACCCCCTGGTATAATCGTCTCTGCCACGGATTCTGATTTAGCTTCTGATATCGCGGCTGATCAGGGTGCAGCTCCCGGGAACGTCCCTGGGGACAAACTGTTTGTTCCCCTGCAATACCGGCTGAGGGTACTCAGGGAAAACCATGACTCCGCTCTATCTGGTCATCCTGGCATCTTGGGCACCAAACACCTCATTACCAGAAACTATTGGTGGCCTGGGTTGCCTAAAGATGTTAGGGCTTACGTCGCCGCTTGTGAGGTTTGCGCTAGGTCCAAGACCCCTAGGTCCCGACCTGCGGGCCTACTACGTCCCTTGCCCATTCCCCAGAGACCTTGGACCCATATCTCCATGGATTTTATCACCGATTTGCCTCCATCTCAGGGCAAGTCGGTGGTGTGGGTGGTAGTCGACCGCTTCAGCAAGATGTGCCACTTTGTGCCCCTTAAGAAGCTACCTAACGCCAAGACGTTAGCTTCTTTGTTTGTGAAACACATCCTGCGTCTCCATGGGGCCCCAGTCAATATCGTTTCGGACAGAGGGGTACAATTTGTTTCCTTATTTTGGAGAGCCTTTTGTAAAAAGTTGGAGATTGATCTGTCCTTCTCCTCCGCCTTCCATCCCGAAACTAACGGCCAAACGGAAAGGACCAACCAATCCCTGGAACAATATTTAAGGTGTTTCATCTCTGACTGTCAATTCGATTGGGTCTCATTCCTTCCCCTTGCTGAATTTTCCCTGAATAACCGGGTCAGTAACTCGTCAGGGGTCTCCCCGTTTTTCTGTAATTTCGGGTTTAACCCAAGGTTCTCCTCCGTCTCCCCTGGTTGTTCCAATAATCCTGAGGTAGAGGATGTTCATCGGGAACTGTGCACTGTCTGGGCCCAGGTTCAGAAGAACCTAGAGGCGTCCCAGAGCGCACAAAAGATTCAGGCGGATAGTAGACGTTCTGCTAACCCCCGGTTTGTCGTCGGGGATTTGGTCTGGTTGTCGTCCAGGAACTTGCGTCTTAAGGTCCCGTCCAGGAAGTTTGCTCCCCGATTTATTGGGCCTTATAAGGTCATTGAAGTCCTCAACCCTGTATCCTTCCGTCTGGAGCTGCCCCCATCCTTCCGCATACACGACGTCTTTCATGCTTCCCTCCTTAAACGCTGCTCCCCGTCCTGGTCCCCCTCTAGGAAACCTCCTGTTCCCGTTCTCACCCCTGAGGGGGTGGAATTCGAGGTGGCCAAGATTGTGGACAGTAGGATGATCCAGGGCTCCCTCCAGTACCTGGTCCATTGGAGAGGATACGGGCCGGAGGAGAGGACTTGGGTACCTGCTCGAGATGTTCACGCTGGGGTATTGGTCAGGAGGTTCCACCTTCTCTTCCCCACTAAACCGGGTCCTCTTAGTAAGGGTCCGGTGGCCCCTCATAAAAGGGGGAGTACTGTAAAGGATCTGCCAGGCACTACGTCTGTGGAGACTCCCAGGGTTAATCAGTCGACACCTGAGGCCAGACCTCTTAGACTGACACCGGCTCCCACCAATCAGGGTGGCAGGCTCAGGAGTGGGAGAGCCTATCGCGGCCTGGTCAGTCAGAGTTAGCTCCGCCCCCTGTCCATTTATACCTGCAGTTTTCTCTTCCTCATTGCTTGTTATTCTTTTGGATTCCTGGCCCCACTGCTGCTTGCTCCAGCCTGCTTCTGCCGTGCTTCTGCCTTGCTGCAGTTCTCCTTGACTTGACTTGCTTTGCTTTGCCCCTGGCTTGCTTCTGTCTCCGTGCCCGCTCGGGTTACTCACTTCGTCCTGGTCCTGACTGTTCGTTCGCCGCTCCGTTTCCTCGTGGCGTTCCGTGGCTACTGCCCCTTCCCTTGCGTGTTCCCTGTTTGTTTTCCTGTGCACTTAGACAGCGTAGGGACCGCCGCCCAGTTGTACCTCGTCGCCTAGGGCGGGTCGTTGCAAGTAGGCAGGGACAGGGCGGTGGGTAGATTAGGGCTCACTTTCCCTTCACCTCCTTCCTGCCATCACACCAACCCTGTATATAACAATACTTTCTGGATAATGATTGTTACTTTCTTTAATAATATCTGTGTATTGTATACATATTTCAACTTAGCTTAAATGCTTATACAACTCTAAATACTTATCAGTATGTAACTGATTAAAATATTTAACACAGGTAACGTACCCTTTAAATGCCTATGATATAAATATAGGTACTTTTGAGAATATGTCTGATTGTCTGTGATGAAGTCCCAGCTGGGATGAAACGCGTTAGGCAGACTGTTAGGGTATGTGCACACACACTAATTACGTCCGTAATTGACGGACGTATTTCGGCCGCAAGTACTGGACCGAACACAGTGCGGGGAGGCGGGCTCCTAGCATCATAGTTATGTACGATGCTAGGAGTCCCTGCATCTCTGCAGGACAACTGTCCCGTACTGTAATCATGTTTTCAGTATGGGACAGCAGTTCCACGGAGTAGCAGGTACTCCTAGCGTCGTACATAACTATGATGCTAGGAGCCCGGCTCCCTGCACTGTGGTCGGTCCACTACTTGCGGCCGAAATACGTCCGTCAATTACGGACGTAATTAGTGTGTGTGCACATACCCTTACACGGTGGTGAGAGACGTCATCACACCGTTTACTTCCGACGTGGCTGCTTGCAGCGCCATGCCACAAACCATTCTGGTTTGTTAGAGTCAAGCTACCACTGAACGCTGACCTTTATGATACATATTCTACCCTTGAACCTGAGGGAAAAATGCCTTGATACTACACAAAAAAACGAGACATCATTATTAGATGGATATTAACCTGTGATTCCTCATTTGAGGGAACGGACTTGCATGCATGTGGTAATCACAACCTTATCCACCTGTCTCTTGAGTTCCGGAGCTGATCCACTTCGTTACGAAGTTGAAGTGAGGAGGGAGACTAAGCTATGGGTCAGGAAATACTATTGAAGATACTTGTCTTCACGTAGCCACAGCAAGTTTTTGCGAGCGTTAACAGATGGACTCTGGACTGAAGATCTCACAACCAGATAAGTATACTCAATCTAATCTAGGTCATATATATGATTATCTTCAACTCCTGCTTGCTGGCTATAACTTGCTCCTCTACTCAATTAACCCTCAATATGTCAGACAGTCTCACTGTGTTTACGTCCTTCTTGTTCTAAAAGGGTGATATATTTACTCTCTATTTGTGTGTATTTCTATGTTTTCATTGGATATATTTATACAAATTATGTGACCTAGTTTCCATAGATTGTTGGTTGATTGCATTCACTGGTTACATTTTCATGAATTGTTACTATTTGTAATACCAATGTTCTCTTGTGCTTTATAGAATATTTTTCCTGGCCAGGTAGCTTTTTTTATTGTGTGTTCTTTATATCACTTTTTGGTATTTCCTTATGGGAATTGGTCTTTGATATGACTTTTCCCCCTTTTTTACTACTCAATTAATAAATTATTTATTCTTATTACATACCCATGTGAGTACTTGATATATCCTGGATGGTCTTTTTGTTTTTTCTTTTCTGTTTTAATTACTAGGATAGCACCGTGTGGCATTCGGTCCACAAAATTTCTTGAGTTATTGGATATCAACTCTTCCTTTTTTTCATAACTTAGAGGGTGCATCCGAGCCCTGGAGACTGAGGGGAGATCAAATGGTCTCTCTGCCCCATATGAGGAGATCAGTACAATAAATGATTTTGCATTGGCACCCAGTAGCTTTAAAGGGGTTATGTGGGGACCAAAAACTATTATCAGTGTATCCCTGCAGTAAGTGAGTACACTCGCTAATATACATTCCAGTCCCCCGTCGCGCTGATTCTAAGATTTTCATACATTTTTACAGCGTTGGCGGGGGGGGGGCGGAAGTTTAGTTGCACAGGCTTATTTGATGATGATATGACTCTTCTTCTCATGACCGGCCCCGCTGTACTCCATGTAAATCGATGTACTACTGCTACTGCTTGTACATAGAGTACAGCGGGTTGGACACGTGACAAAGAGTCGTATCTTCATCAAAGAAGGCTACGCAACTAGACTTCCGGTCCCCCGGCATCACTATAAAAATCTATGAAAATCTCAGGATCAGCGCGACGGGGGACCGGAATGTATATTAGCGAGTGTACTCACATACTACAGGGAGTGCACTCAGAACTGGGACTAAGCCCACATATATCTGGGGATGGTAAGGACCAGCATTAAACTACTTAAAATCACCCAGGGCAGAATGGGAGGAGTGAAATAACAAAAAATGGAGCCAGTCACTAACCCCACATATATGGATCACATAAACAACACAAAAGTTTGAACAGCACATTCCAACAAAATGATACAGAACGTGTATGCAGGTGCATTATTCCGGTCGTTACTATCGCGCCAATTCCATAAAGGTTTGTGTTTTTTTTGTTTTTTTTTACACTTCTAGTATATAAAACTTTTTATGGAAAAAAGGGGTTTTATTTTCAATTTTACTGTTATCTTTTTATTTTTTAATGAACTTTATTTAACTGTTTTAATATTTTATCTATTTAATATATTTTTTTTAGTCCCACTAGGGGACTTTACACTGCGATCTTCTGATCGCTGATATAATGCATTGGTAATACTCCGTATACCAAAGCATTATTGCCTGTTAGGCCAATTCAATTTTTAGGACCGGTTCTCAGATGTGAAGTGTATATTTGTATGACAAATTCCACTCTGGGATATACCTGTATTCATGGTTATTCATTAGTCACAGATGGCAGCAGTGCATGAATAGGTCTAACCACCTGTATAATTTGTAAAAGGGCGTTGCGAGCATAAATCCGAGGAGATCAATAGTTCTCTCCCTTTACCTCCTAAGCACTCCTGATTAACATGACTATGAACCTCTGCCTCAGGGCTGGCTCTGTTCTGCTAAGTTTTTTTGCTGAATCCTACTTTAGAGTATGTTCACACAGCTTATTTTCAGCCGTTTTTCGGGCAGTAAACTCTCCGAAAAGCGGCTGAAAAACCGGAAGCTGAGCGCCTCCCTCCAAACAACTGGCCATTGATTTCAATGGGAAAAACGGCATATCGTTTCATCTTTTTACGCGACCGTCATATCTCCACTCTGGGCTGATACCTTATAGCCCCGCCGGATCCTTGGTGCTGCTGTCTCCCCGTTCTTCCGTTGCCACAGCAAATGAGTAGTTCCTACGCTATTCACTATGCACATTTTAATAATTGTATTATAATCCGCTGTGTTTACATGACCATACACTTTTAACCACTTTCCGACATCCGCCATATATATATGGCGGAGGTCGGGTGGGGGAGTATGTAGCTGGCTCACTGTCTGAACCCGCTCCATAGAACGAGTGTGTCCGCTGTATCTTATAGCTGTCACTTCAGTATAATGAACGGGATCCCGCACATTTGACCCCTTGGATGTTACGGTCAATAGCGACCGCAGCATCGAAGACGTTACAATGAGAGTGGCGGCACCCTCTGACGTTCCATCTGCCCACCCCACGAAGCAATCACAGGGTGCCGATGGTCGTCATGGCAGCCTCTTCTCAACATTTGACGTATACTAACGTCATACCCGGGAAGAGGTGGTATGGAGCAGACTCAAGGGCCGAGCCCGCTCCATACTACACGGGTGTCGGCTGTATGACACAGTCGACACTTCACTATAACAAACAGAGGCCCCCTCTGACAGCCCATCGGCCCTTTCATGACGCGACCGTGGTGTGCCGATGGTTGTCATGGAAGCCTGTGCCATCATTGTGCTCTTATTAAAGAGGCTTTGTCACCACATTATAAGTGTCCTATATTGTACATGATGTGATCGGCGCTGTAATGTAGATTACTGCAATGTTTTTTATTTAGAAAAACAATCATTTTTGACAGAGTTATGACCTATATTAGCTTTAGGCTAATGAGTTTCTCAATGGACAACTGGGCGTGTTTTACTATATGACCAAGTGGGCGTTGCACAGAGGAGTGTATGACGCTGACCAATCAGTGACCAATCAGTGTCATACACTTCTCTCCATTCATTTACACTGCAGATAGCGATATAGCTATATCACTATGTGCAGTCACATAAACACACTATAACGTTACTCAAGTGTCCTGACAATGAATATACATTACCTCCAGCCAGGAAGTGACGTGTATTCATTCTCCTGACCACTTCTGAAGTGTCTCTGTGATTTGGTTGGATCGCTTACATGATATACTGCAATACTAATGTATTGTAGTATACATTACTATTGCCTACGGCAGGGCTTAATAGGTGTACAAAGATGGCAGACCTATGGAATGGACCTTCATTAGGCCCCCCACGCTAGCATGACAACCATCGGCACCCCGCGATCACGTCGTGTAGGGGCTGATGGCACGTCAGAGGGGACCGCCCCCCTCATTCTAATGACTTAGAAGCTGCGGTCACCATTGATTGTGGCTCTTTACACTGAAGTGTCGGTTGTAAGAAGCAGCCGACACGCTCGTTCTATGGAGCGAAACTGATACACTTTGTGGAAAAAACTGATATTATGTGTGGAAAATTTGGAAATGGCTTAGCATGCTAGGCAAGCGGATCTGCCTGATAGGGCATCTGATTGTTGTAAGGATGAGAGTATCCTATTTGAAACCCCCTCCTATTAGCCAGAATGGGGAACTGCTGCATCGCTTTCTTTGGAGGATCAATCCACACTCGCCGGCTTCTTCTGGCAGCGATAACAATTTCATTCCCGCTAAGCCCTGCCCACTTTAAAAAAAACAAAACGAGTTTTTGTGCTAATTGCGATTTTTGTATGGCGTAGAGTGCTTCATAAATGACCTCCAATGTGTCCATGTGGTTCACGAACATTCAATTGATTTCAGTGTGAAGAGTGTTATTCTTTATTTTCCCCTGTGGTGGCGCTGCAGAGGAATTGAACAACCTGTGAACAGCTTATTATCGGGAGAATATTCTTATGAAAATGCTCCTTTTTGTCCAAGGTCATCTTCTTTATTGTGCAGCAACAAAACAGTCTGGACAGCACGTTATCACTGTCGCCTTTCAACGCTGGGATCCCGGCTTTGAATCCAGCCAAGAGCTACAGCTGTATAGAGTTTGTATGTTTTTGCCATGTTTGCTTTGGTTTCCACCAGCTACTCCGGTTTCCTCTCCAAACAAAAAACATACTGACAGATGAATTTCCTTTCTATGAAATGAGTTCTTACAGTGGAGGAAATAAGTATTTGATCCCTTGCTGATTTTGTAAGTTTGCCCATTGTCAAAGACATGAACAGTCTAGAATTTTTAGGCTAGGTTAATTTTACCAGTGAGAGATAGATTATATAAAAAAAATAAAAATAAAAATAACATAGTCAAAATTCTATATATTTATTTGCATTGTGTACAGAGAAATAAGTATTTGATCCCCTACCAACCATTAAGAGTTCAGCCTCCTCCAGACCAGTTACACGCTCCAAATCAACTCGGTGCCTGCATTAAAGACAGCTGTCTCACATGGTCACCTGTATAAAAGACTCCTGTCCACAGACTCAATTAATCAGTCTGACTCTAACCTCTACAACATGGGCAAGACCAAAGAGCTTTCTAAGGATGTCAGGGACAAGATCATAGACCTGCACAAGGCTGGAATGGGCTACAAAACCATAAGTAAGACGCTGGGTGAGAAGGAGACAACTGTTGGTGCAATAGTAAGAAAATGGAAGACATACAAAATGACTGTCAATCGACATCGATCTGGGGCTCCATGCAAAATCTCACCTCGTGGGGTATCCTTGATCCTGAGGAAGGTGAGAGCTCAGCCGAAAACTACACGGGGGAACTTGTTAATGAAATCAACACAGCTGGGACCACAGTCAGCAAGAAAACCATTGGTAACACATTACGCCGTAATGGATTAAAATCCTGCAGTGCCCGCAAGGTCCCCCTGCTCAAGAAGGCACATGTACAGGCCCGTCTGAAGTTTGCAAATGCACATCTGGATGATTCTGAGAGTGATTGGGAGAAGGTGCTGTGGTCAGATGAGACTAAAATTGAGCTCTTTGGCATTAACTCAATTCGCCGTGTTTGGAGGAAGAGAAATGCTGCCTATGACCCAAAGAACACCGTCCCCACTGTCAAGCATGGAGGTGGAAACATTATGCTTTGGGGGTGTTTCTCTGCTAAGGGCACAGGAATACTTCACCGCATCAATGGGAGAATGGATGGAGCCATGTACCGTCAAATCCTGAGTGACAACCTCCTTCCCTCCACCAGGACATTAAAAATGGCTCGTGGCTGGGTCTTCCAGCACGACAATGACCCGAAACATACAGCCAAGGCAACAAAGGAGTGGCTCAAAAAGAAGCACATTAAGGTCATGGAGTGGCCTAGCCAGTCTCCAGACCTTAATCCCATCGAAAACTTATGGAGGGAGCTGTAGATCTGAGTTGCCAACCTCGAAATCTTAATGATTTACAGATGATCTGCAAAGAGGAGTGGTCCAAAATTCCATCTAACATGTGTGCAAACCTCATCATCAACTACAAAAAACGTCTGACTGCTGTGCTTGCCAACAAGGGTTTTGCCACCAAGTATTAAGTCTTGTTTGCCAAAGGGATCAAATACTTATTTCTCTGTGCACAATGTAAATAAATATATATAATTTTGACTGTGATGTTCTGTTTTTTTTAAAAATATAATCTATCTCTCACTGGTAAAATTAACCTAGCCTAAAAATTCTAAACTGTTCATGTCTTTGACAGTGGACAAACTTACAAAATCAGCAAGGGATCAAATACTTATTTCCTTCACTGTATGTATGTTTGTGAGAAAGGAATTTAGATGGTGCTCCCTTATTGGGGACAAGAACTGATGTGAGTGATGACAATGTCTTTACAGCGCTGCAGAATATGTTTCTGCTATATAAGCAAAAAGGTAAATAAATAAATGTCCATATTCAGCATTATTCCATGGATCAAATGGGGTAAAATAGGGTTTGCTGTATTTCAACCCTTGCCATGGGTACCAAGAGAGCTTATCCCACCTCTGCTTGGAAGTAGTAGGTATTCCACCCATGTTCTCAACATTAGTTAGCGTGATCTTTCAGATTACTAATTTTTACCCCATCTTCAATATCTGTCAATCCTCCTCCTTCCATCCATAATTAAAAGGGTTGTCGCAAGATTAACATCTATCACTTATCCAGAGGATAGATGATAATTGTGTGATCGCTGGGGACATCGCCGAGATGGCCACGATCATTAGATCCTGAACCCCCCCACATTCCTCCTCACTGCACCCACACAGTGCGGAGAAGCTGGAATTGAGCGGAGGATGAGCATGCACTTTTCTGCTCCATTCAACGTCTATGGGGCTGACGGAAACAACCGACTGCTGTACTCCGCTGTCTCTGTCAATTCCATAGACTTTGACTGGAATGGCAGGGTGCATGCTCGTCCTCTGCAAAAAATTAAGCTCCTCCTCTCTGCATGATCAAAGGGAGGAGGAGCTTGAATGGGGGATTTGGGACCTCCGTACTAGTGATCGGTGGCTGCCCCAGCGATCACACAATTATTACCGGTCCTGTGGGTCAGTAATAAGTGTTAGGGTATGTGCACACGTAGTGACCAAAAACTTCTGAAAATACGGAGCTGTTTTCAAGGGAAAACAGCCCCTGATTTTCAGACGTTTTTTTGAGCAACTCACGTTTTTCGCGGCGTTTTCGCTGCGTTTTTTACGTCCGTTTTTGGAGCTGTTTTCTTTGGGGTCTATGAGAAAACGAATCCAAAAACTTCCAAAGAAGTGCCCTGCACTTCTTTTGCCGAGGCTGTATTTTTACGCGTCGTCGTTTGACAGCTGTCAAACGACGACGCGTAAATTACAGGTCGTCGGCACAGTACGTCGGCAAACCCATTCAAATGAATGGGCAAATGTTTGCCGACGTATTGTAGCCCTATTTTCAGTCGTAAAACGAGGCATAATACGCCTCGTTTACGTCTGAAAATAGGTCGTGTGAACCCAGCCTTAATCTCGGCACTACCCCTTTTAATGATGAGTAATAATCACAAGTCGTGATAAATATGTAATCGATCAAAATTTATTATACAAACCATAAAACAATGCAAACAATAAAACATTGCTTTATCTAACAGATGTAGGACAAGAACAGATTGATTTGGTTTTTAATGATTGTCTCAGATGGATGAGGAATATAAGATCCAAAAGCAATGGTCATATCCCAAGCATCAATAAACTGAGCACTCAGTCCTGTGAAGATATTCTTCATTAAGAGATATTGAACATATCCATGAAAATCACTGAACCGTTCAGCATCAGCATTTATTTCTCTGGTGTTTTCTGACTTTATGATGATTTTTGTATCTGGGCTTCGAACAATTAGATTTTCTAAAGCGCTACGAATATTGAGGAGTCGTTTGATGTAGAGATGAATAGGAAAGGCCCGGAAATGTTGTCCTAGAGTAACAACGACAATGGTGTCACTGCTGCCAGCAAGTCGGTCTATTTCATTGGAGATATAGGAATGATCTCTCTGAGTGTAGAAACTGTGAGTTACAAATGGGTGTCCATGCTTCTTCCATTGGATATATACATTATTTTTTAAGTCTAAAGCCAAGTGAGTCCTGTGTAAACCTCTTCCATGGAGGTCAAAAAACTTCAGAGCTGACAAAAAAATTAAGACAAATAGTTAAATGCAGTCTGTATATTCATCTCAACAGGGCTCTTTTGCCTATTATTGATTCCCAATATTACGGTGCCGGTTTTTGCCCCCTAGGACAGAAGAGCCGGCTGTTTGTTTTGTCCTCCATTCCCTTTACATGATCCTTGAGTCAATTCCCCCATTCCTCGTTTGCTAACAATGCAGTTTCTCTAGAGAGACGTCCTTCATATGCTCTTGCCACCAAGTAGCAAAGCTCATGGGACCAACCATGGCTGGGCCTTAAGGGCGCCATAGCAGCGGCATGATCTACCTCTATGCTATGTACGCCCATAAGTGTTGAGGAATATGAGGAGACAGGAGCCACGTAATGAGATGCAGAAAGTACACTATATGATGTTGCACCCTATTCAAAGCACTGAAATGTCCGAAAAAGTTAAACTTTATTGCAACCCATAGAAAATAATGGAAGTTACATGGGACTATGATGGTCTACAACAGATTCCACTTAAAGCCATGAATGGTTAAGGGTTACAACAATATCCAAAATTTTTATTAACATTTTTTCAAATACTATTATTAATATTAACAATTTCATACACTAAGTATTCTAAACTATGCAGGGCCAGACTGTAGGGAGGGAAAAAGGGTCAATTGCCTAGCGCCTCCACCATCTAGGTACTTCCACCTTCCAGTTTTAAGACTTACTTGTCAACACCCGCGGGAAGTACTCTATCCATTGACGTAAGGTTGAATCTCCCATAAAATATATCATTTTACCAGCTAGGCAAGTGTTGATGGATGGTAGTGAAGGCAGCAAGCAATGTGCAGGGTACCATACATTTCTGTAAAAATAGCCAGTAGGAAATGGAGAAGACATCCCATCTTCACATTTGGAACTTGAAAAACTTTCTATAAAATGATGGTGTCAAATATTAGGCATGAAATCGGTATCACAATAGTTTCTATTCTAAAGTTCCAAGCTATTCCCGGTCAACGATAGCACCAGACACACTGTAATACACTACATTACAATCACACCAATGATTAACCCATCATCACATTGCAATGACTCTCTTCACACAAAGAATATAGACAGTGGCACTGTGAGAGCAGCCATGGGGAAATTGAAAACCTCGTGGCTACTCTGCTCTACTATCCGTCACTTCAGCCTGTAAAATTCAGGCAACAGAAGTGTAAATGATGTATGCAATTCCCTAATGTAATTTGTCCAAACCCGGGTTTCATGAGTCTGTAGAATCCTTAGAACCAGGTTAGAGCAGCAGTGAGAGTTTTCACTGCTAAAGTAGGAATGGGATGGATGTAGAGGTTCTCCAGAAGGAATTTTTGTTTTCATGGGTTCCCCATCGTAAAAAGACTGGGAATTACTGCCCTAACATATGAGGCAATGTGGTCCAGAGGTAGAACTTCACTGATCCTATCTACTGAATCAGATGAGTGGGAAGAACCGAGTTAGGAGTCTTCTTTGTTAATAGTTTTGACTGCAGGTTGTCCTCAAGATTGATGGGTAGGGCAGAGCTGTGTGTGATTGGGTGGTCTTGAATAGGTCTACAACATTAAAGGGTAACTAAACATTTAAAAAACTTTTGACATGTCATAGTGACATTTCAGAAGTTTGATTGGTGGGGGTCCGAGCACTGAGACCCCCACCAATCACTAAAACGACGAGGCAGAAGCGCTCAGGTAAGCGCTATGCTGCTTAGTTTCTGATTGGCTTTCCTCAACACTCCCGGTGTACGGGCACAATAGAAAGTTTATGAGCTCGTACACCGCTTGCTCAGCTTCCTGAGGAAAGCCGATCAGAAATGAAGTGACACAGTGCTCATCTGAGCGCTTCTGCCACTTTGTTTTAGCGATCGGTGGGGGTCTCAGTGCTCGGATCCCCACCGATCAAAATTTCTGACATGTCACTATGATATGTCAAAAGTTTTTTAAAAGTTTAGTTACCCTTTAAAAATAATACTCTGAAATGTCGCAGATACAAGTGAGAAGATGACATTGTGTTCTCTAACCATCACTGAATTCCATTGACTGCAATGCTGTAGAGAGTGTAAGCCTTTTTGACCAGAAGTGTAGATTGAGATTGAATTCATTGGGCGGCAATTGATAGGTGATAAGTACGGTCCGTGGGAAAACTCCTTTAATTAGTTCTATAATTTAGCATTTTTACAAGATGTCCATTTTTGGATTGGATCCCACAAATCCTTTGTACTAGACTGTCCACTGATATGGAAAATTTACCAAAATTCCTTAGTGGCAAAAGGTATAGACCCATTCTTCTTCCTGTTCTCCTTTTTTAAACATTTTGTGAATCCTCCTTCTAAACTTTCTGTCATCCAAATCGGCTTCAAGCCTTCCTTCCCACCTCAGTAACCTCCTCCTCTCCCCTGCAGTCCCTGACACTTTTTGCCAACCCCTTCAGACCGTACCAATCTATAACATTTTTTCTGAATTTTATTCGTGTTAACTAAGTAAAATAAGAAAAAAAGAATTGAGATCGTACTCACTATTACATCTCAAAACTTCAATACGGTCAACGTCTTTTGGAATTTCTATGCCGTTATTGGACCTTTCATTGAATGTTAAAGAAAAAACAAAAAGTAAAACTTCTATACGGAGCTTCTAACTTCATTCCCACACATATAGGCAAATTTTTGGGTAAATGTTTTTGAATGGCGATACATTACAGATACAGCAGTGATTATGTGGGCAGATATTATTCTGAACTTCATAACAATCCCTGCAACGTGTGTTTTTTTTTGTTTTTTTTATTACACATTATGGATTGTTTTACATTGTAGATAACATCGAACATGTAGATATTGTAGATAATCTGTGCCACTACAAGGGAAACAATGTCACAATAATCTGATGAATACCACACCCAGAAATGGATAATGAGATGATTTGAGGACAATGCAAGTCTGTAGTGAGCTAGCTACCCAAGCCATGACAATCTGCTTGCTAGGGATGTACTGACAAAAAACCCAGTCTTTTCAATGAGGCAGCAACCATGGTCTTCCACATATAGCAGAATTGACAAGAATCTTGGAAGAGCCTAAAGGTGGATGCTACAGGATTAGAAAAACATGGCTGCTGTTTTCCAACCATACCAGACACAACCTGTACACAAGTGTCTTGTTTGTTTTGGACTACGCTATTCATTCCGTCAAAACGACGGAACCCCTGCACAACAGAGACCAACGGAAACCATTGGCACTGGATCCGTCACCATTGAAATCAATGGTGATGGAAACCTATGGTTTCCGTTTGTGTCGGTCAGGGCTCCGTTCCGATGGAAAGCCCCGTTGGAACGGAGCCCTGACGTAGATGTGAACGAAGCCTAATTCTTTAAGCTACTTTTTCTTCATCTCCTACTACTACATGAACCCTGTTACTGTAAAAAAAAAAAAAAAAAAGGGGGGGGGACACGTCTTATTTTAGCACTAAGTTTCAATTTTGTATGTATTTTTAAGAAAATATCAAGTGTTTAAATATGTAAAGGTTTCCCTATCATAAGCTGATCACAAATACAGCTAAGAACTCCAGTGACTGTGGAGGAGCCTGGCAGAAAGTGCTTAATTTCCCTGCAGCGCCGCCATAGGACAAATTAAACATTACACAATTCCTATTGAAATCAATGAGCTGTCCATATAATGCATGGATGTACTAAGTCCTCTACAGCGAGATTGTGCTTTTTAGCTGCTCTCTATTTTGAGAGCAGGAACTCACTAGGCAGATATGCTACGTAAAACTACACAGCGTATCCGACCTAGAACCCGCAGTATATGCCGCATTATATTTGGGAGGAATTTCTGCAGCGGAAAGCGGCACTTAATATACTTGATATTTGAAAATGAATTTTCTGAACCGGACAACACCTTTAACCCCTTAACGTCCTATGATGTAACTGTACACCATGGCCATGAACGGGGAGTTTAGAGTTGGCTCACGGGCTAAGCCTGCTCCACACTGAGTGAGTGTTGGTTCTAAGTTACAGCCGACACTACACTGTACTGGCCAGATTCAGAGACCCTGGATGTTTAAAGAGGCTCTGTCACCACATTATAAGTGCCCTGTCTCCTATATAAGGAGATGGGCGCTGTAATGTAGGTGACAGTAATGCTTTTTATTTAAAAAAACGATCTTTTTTCACAACGTTAGGAGCGATTTTGGTTTATGCTAATGAGCTTTCTTAATGCCCAAGTGGGCGTACTTTTACTTTCGACCAAGTGGGCGTTGTACAGAGGAGTGCATGACGCTGACCAATCAGCATCATGCACTCCTCTCCATTCATTTACACTGCACTAGCGATATAGTTATATCACTATGTGCAGCCTCATATACAAACCCTAACATTACTACAGTGTCCTGATAATGAATACACATGACCATCCAGCCTGGACGTCGTGTGTACTCAGAATCCTGACACTTCTGAATCTTTTTTTGTGAGATTCCGGCAAATGAAACCAAACCCTCGTTTAGCTCCGTGATCTCGCGAGATTTCGTATCCGTTGCTGGAATCTCACAAAAAAGATTCAGAAGTGTCAGGATTCTGAGTACACATGACGTCCAGGCTGGATGGTCATGTGTATTCATTATCAGGACACTGTAGTAATGTTAGGGTTTGTGTATGAGGCTGCACATAGTGATATAACTATATCGCTAGTGCAGTGTAAATGAATGGAGAGGAGTGCATGATGCCGATTGGTCAGCGTCATGCACTCCTCTGTACAACGCCCACTTGGTCGAAAGTAAAAGTACGCCCACTTGGGCATTAAGAAAGCTCATTAGCATAAACCAAAATCGCTCCTAACGTTGTGAAAAAAGATCGTTTTTTTAAATAAAAAGCATTACTGTCACCTACATTACAGCGCCCATCTCCTTATGTAGGAGACAGGGCACTTATAATGTGGTGACAGAGCCTCTTTAACCCCTACGATGCCACGATTAATATCAACAGTCCAAAGAGCCATTACAAAAAGGGGGTTCCCTCCGTCACCCCATCTACCCTCTGATGACGCGATCACATGGTGTTGATGGCGATCATGAATGGCTGTCATGTCCTAAATGAAGGCCTCCAGTTCTGCTATCTTTGTACTCCCATTATGCCCTGCCTGGAGCCGATAAAAATTACAATACACTGCAATACATAGGTGTTGCAGTGTATTCTACCAGCGATCAAAGGATCACTTCTTTAAGTCCTCTAGTGGACTAAAAAAAGATGTAAAAAGAACTGTTAAATGGTTTTTATTCATGTATATATAATTATTTTTTTTAAACCTACCTTTTCCCATTTTTTCCCCCTAAAGTAAAAAATAAAAAATTGATATCGCCGCATTCAGAAAATTCACAACTTTTACGATATAACGTTATCTTTCCTGTATGCTGAATGTCATAAAAAAATGAATAATTAAAGACGGCAGAAATGCTGTTATTTGGTTACCTTATCTGTCAAATAAAATGAAATAACAGGTGAACAAAAAGTCGTATGCACCAATAAAAACAACAGATCTCCCCGCAAAAAAATAAGTCCTCATAGCGCTCCATCAATGGAAAAAGAAAACAGTTATGGGTCTCATAACATGGCGACACAAAACACATTTTATTTTTAACAAATAGTTTTTTCTTTGCTAGAAATAGTACATCATAAAAAACAACATATATATGGTATAGCCGTAATCGTACTGACCCGCAGACCAAAGTTAACATAAAATTTTTACTGCATTGTGAACGCCATAAAAATAAAACCCAAAAAACAAAGGAGAAACCGCTGTTTTTTTCCATTCCACCCTAAAAACTAGTTTCCTAGTACATTACACAGCACAATAAATGGTGCCATTAAAAACTAGAACTTGTCCCACAAAAAAAACAAGCCCTTATACGGCTACGTCGGAAAAAAAAAAAAAAAGTTATAGCTTTTGAAAAAAGGGAGGAAAAACGAAAAAGGAGAAACTGAAAAATGACTGTGTCGACAAGGAGATAAACATTATTCTATTACGCTATTTGATGACCAATAACACGCTGTAATAATGTCATGTGATTACCCCAAATCAGTCCTAGACACACATTTCCAGTAATGTGATTTGCAATATTGTACCTCAAAGGAATAATTACCTTGCAAAAATATTTTTCTGAATTTGGGTAAGGTAACTCACAGGTGTGTTTCTGCTATTCAATGATATGAAGGCCTCACATGGCACATGAGGTGGCTTGATGCAGTTGAACGACTCTCCATAATCACACAATTCCTCTTGTGAATTTAAGTAGAACCCGCATTGTGTATGAACCTCTTCACTTTTGTTGAGGAACGTTCCTGAGAATGTAATATATCGGTATCCAATGTTTCTTACTTTCCACAAGATGGACACTGCTTCACTAGGATGTAACAGAACTATAGATATTTTCACCAGACCTTCCCAGAACAAAGTGAAATGGACATGATACGTTCCATTGTTAAAATCTTCAACTCTTCCAGATGCTCCAGCTCCAAGTTCTGGAGAAAATATACGGGCTCGTACAAAATCTCCACCGTAGGTCTTCTTCTTACCCAAAAAATCAAACATCTCAACCAGAACAGTTAATGGGTCTCCCACACAATATGTTGATAGATGGTTTACAATGGTTGCTCTGCTCTTTTCTCCACAGGTGACCCTATTTGCCTCCGTGAAATCTACATCTGGAATTATACGATTCATGGCATTAAATAGGTGGTTGACTTTCTCACTTTCGTCCTTGGGTTCAGTTTGTGAAACGTTTTCGGATTCGGTGGAAAATTGAAAATGTTGGATTTGAGAGATCCAATGTGTTGGAGAAAACTGAAAGGTGAACAATTATTTTTTTTTTCACTAAGTAATATATAATATGAAAAATTAAGTAGGTAGAGTCGGATTAGTTAATGAAGAACATACCTGGAATGAATTCAGATGATAGATAAAGCTAAGGACTACGAAACAAATGAATGCCAGACATATAATGATGAGAAGTCGCTTTTCAATAAGTTTGGACATGCTATTGGACCTGAAGAAGAAACACACGTAATTATTGTTCTCATAAAAATGATAAAATTGTAAAGATGGCAGCCTATCAAAGTGCAGCTCATATAAGGAGCTTAATATCATTAACGTGTACGTAGGTTAGTAATCCCGTGAAAGAACACTAGAGTCAACCTCTCCCCAGCCTGGGGTGGACAATTTGGGCGTAGATCCAATAACGTCATAGGTCAGTACTGTTGTAGACAGTAAAAATTGGGATTGTGGAACCCAGGCTGATTATTTATAAAGGTTTAATTTGGGTATCCCAAGGTCTGGGATATTCACACCATAAAGTAAAGGCCTTTTACACAGGGTGATTATCGGGCAGACAAACGTTCATAGAACGCTCGTTGACAATAATTGCAAACAGAGCAGCGATCAGCAGATGAATGAGCAAACGCTCCTTCGTCTGCTGATCGCATAATTTTAAAAATGAAAAATATTATCATTGTCGGCAGCACATCTCCTGTGTAAACAGGGAGACACGCTGCCAACATGATAATGTATGGAGACGAGCGATCGGAGTAACAACCGCTCGTTCCCATACTAGCTCCTTTTTTGAAAGGAGCAAACGAGCTGTCTCATTGATCGGCGCTCGTTTATACGGCCCAGGACATGGCCTGATGAAG
The DNA here is from genome assembly GCF_050947455.1 of Rhinoderma darwinii. Classification (NCBI taxonomy): domain Eukaryota; kingdom Metazoa; phylum Chordata; class Amphibia; order Anura; family Rhinodermatidae; genus Rhinoderma; species Rhinoderma darwinii. The sequence continues at coordinate 19,722,688 of NC_134699.1, forward strand.
ACGCTGGTCCAGTATCGAAACGCGTAGCTTATTTAAGCCTTCAAAACCCAATAAATTCTTTATTACTAATTACTTCATTGTCTGGATTTACAATTGATGTTAGCAGCGCTGTATTTCGGTTCTTTTTTTCCTCTCATACTTCCTGTATCGTGCGGTCGCCTTTGTGCCACCGGTTTGGGCCTAGCTGCAGCTACATCATCAACTATTACCTGCCTTCAGTAGAGTTGTGCCTACCCTTGCACAACTCCAATAGGTGAGCATAATCTGCACCACTGTTCATCGTCCATAATCTCCCTTGTGACCTGCACCATGTGGCGCCGTGGTTTTTTTCTCCCTTTTCTTCTATGGCCTAGGAAAGGCTGTGTAAGAGGACTTTTAGTTTCTCTGGGTATCGTAAAATAGGTCTCATGATAACTCAGCTGAGGTCGTTTTTCAGTGGTCGGCCTAGGCGCCTTAGTTTCCGTGAAGGGAAATATTAAGACTTCAGCATACCAAGACATTTTGGACAATTTTTTGCTTCCAACTTTGTGGGAACAGTTTGGGGTTTGGCTCTTTTTTGTTCCAGCATGACTGTCCCCCAGTGCACAAGGTACATAAAGACATGGGTGGTTGGTTGGGTGAGTTTGGTGAGGAAGAACTTGACTGTTCCTCACAGAGCCCTGACCTCAACCCAATCCAACACCTTTGGGATGAACTAGAGTGGAGATGACAAGCCAGGAACTCTCCTCAAACATCAGTGTCTGACCTCACAAATGCTCTTCTGGAAGAATAGGCAGAAATTCCCACAGACACTCCAAAATCTTTTAGAAAGCAAATGAAAGATGAAAGATGTTTTAGCTGCAAAGTGGGGGACCAACTCCATATTAATGCCTATGGATTTAGAATGGGATGTCAAAAAAGCTCTTGTAGGTGTTCCAATACTTTCGTCCATTTAGTGTATTACATTTCACTATTACCTGTTCACTCATGTCGTCACGCCTATGCATCATAAGACCTTTTGACCAAAGTTTAGGACCTTGCCTATCCACCATGAAGTGGGCGACTAACCTCCTCTGGGAAAGACTTGGACTAAAGGGGGGGGGTGGATGGTGGAGCTTTACGTATTTTTACTCTTCACTTCAAACAGGGATGCACCTACCCAAAATGTGGTCCAATTATGATGTATTTTTCCACTTCTAGACCTTACTGGACCAGACTTCTTCGCCCCTGCCTTAATCTAGTAATTTGTTACTATTAACTACGATGAATGAAATACATTTCCCTGCAATATTTGCGTATGAATTGAGTCTTACCTTGTTGGAAGAAGTCAGCTGTTCTGCGCGCCAATCTTACATTAGAGAATGAGCTGCAGTACAATCTAGTTCTCCTCCCACTGCAGAGTGTAGATGACAGCACCACGTCATATATTTATTCATAGGTTTAATTTAACAAGGGTAAATCCAGTGTCCTAAACGCTTTCCGAGTCTATAGTAGAAGATTTTGTAAAACGTATGCCAGATATTCCCATCCTGGGATCATCATAGGAAACCCCTATCTCTGCTCTTATCTTAGAAAACAGTAGTGTTCCATCACCACTAAACTAAACTTTTCAAAAACTTTTGACATGTCATAGTCACGTCAGAAGTTTTGATCGGTGGGGTCCTAGCACTCTGACCCCCACGATAGTTAAAATGAAAAGGCAGAATCGCTTGGGTGATCGCTGTGCCGCTTCGTTTCTGAATGGCTTTTCTCAGAGCGGTGTACGGGCCCAATAGAAAGTCTGTGGATCGTCTTTCTAAGGATAGACGATCCGAAACAAAGCAGACGAGTGCTCACCCGAGAACTTCTGCCGCATCGTTTTAGCGATCGGTGGTGGTCAGTGCTCGGACCCACACCGATTAAAACTTCTGACATGTGACTATGACATTAATAATGCAAACTTTTCTAATATGGGTATATATTCTGCAATTTCAAGGGAGCTCCACTTTGAGGCCAACTTATAACATCTATTGAAATCTAAATCCACTTAGAACTTAAAGCTGCATAAATTTCTAAAGGGAAATTCTGGGAATCTAATAATTTTACAAATCTTCCATAAATAAGCAATATACCACTGGCAATGAATATAATTTTTTGTTTCTGGCTGTATGTGAACAGGATTCTTAAAATGGAGTAATGTGGTCACTACTGGTTTGTTTCAAGACCCCCGTAGGGCTTTGCAAATGAGGGCCAGGAACTAATTGTTTAATTCATTGCAAATTACAAGAGAGGATTGGAAGTATTTTTAGGAAATTCCCTTTAGGAAGCCCAGTAAAGGTCCTATTACACGGCCGATTTGGGCCGTTAAAGCGAGTGCCGATCAGTGAGACCGCTCGTTGATCAACGGTCGTTTGCTCCTTTTACAAGGAGCAATGATTGGTTATGTATGGGGACGAGCTATCATTACTTCATTCGTTCTTCCCCATACATTTTCAACGTGTCGGTAGCACGTCTCCCTGGTTACAACGATAATTTTTTCTGCTGCATAAACGATACGATCAGCTGATGAACGAGCGCTTGCTCGTTCATCAGCTGATCGTTGCTCTGTTATCACAGGTCAATGATCGGTAACAAGTATTCATATGAACGCTCGTTTTCCCGATAATTGACCCATGTCAAAGGGCCTTTAATTTGCAGGAACATTCTTGCAGATTACGCCAACAATAGGGGATCAGAGTGCTAAACCTGGTATATCTCTCAGGGAAAATAAATTTTCTTTATGATCTTTCTTTGGGTGGCATGCTCCTAGGAATTGGCAATCAAAGTGGATAGACAAGTAATATTTAAAGTAAATGGCGTGAAGCCTAATATTATGTATTATTTTAATTCAATGCAGCTATTAACAAATGGTGCCAGGTTGATGTTATTGTCCATTGTTCTGTTCGCCAAGATATTATGTTCATTGTGACCTCTATGAAAAAAGGAATTGTGGGCTTAGTCTGAGGCTCGGTGGGCAGAATTTTTTTTGAAATTGAAATATCAACATACACTGAAAAAAAAAATATCTATAATATTTTCTAAACAGGTCCTTTTCTGATTTCCTTTAACCCCTTAACGACATACCACATACTAGTATGCGGTAGCCGGTAAGGGGAAGTATGGAGCGGACTCATGGGCTGAGCTCGCTGCATACTCAGCAGGTGACGGTTGTGTTATACAGCCGACACCTCACTGCAACGGGCGGAATCAAAGATCACTTTGATGATCACGACCACGGCATTTAAATGGTTAGAATCAGGGGGCGCCCCCTCAAACACGGCATTGCGCCCCCCGTGATGGGTTCTGCCATTGACTATTGTTGTAATGGCAGCCTGGGGGCCTAATGAAGGGCCCAGGTCTGCCATCTTTGTACTATGGCAGGGCTTCAAAGGAGACTGTCAGAATCACGATATACTGCAATACATTAGTATTGCAGTATTTCATGCAAACAATCTCTGGTTCAAGTCCCCTGGGGGGACTAATAAAAAAAGTAAAATAACAGTAAAATAAAGATTTTTATAATATTCCCCCAAAAATTCAATATTAAACGTTTAAAAAAAAAAAAAATTAACATAACTGGTATCGCCACGTCCGTAAAAGTCCGAACTATCACAATATAGCTTTGCTTAACCCGCTTGGTGAATGACGTAAAAAAAAATAATAATATATAAAACATGCAAATTGCTGTTTTTTGGTCACCTTATCTCCCAAAAAAAAGGAATAAAAAGTGTTTAAAAAGTCACATGTACCCCAAAATGGTATCGGTGAAAACTACAGCTCGCCCCGCAATAATTAAGCCCTCACACCTCTAAATTCATTGAAAAATAAAGTTATGGCGACACAAAACATTTTTATTAATAATAAACTATTTGATTTATTTTTTTTAAAGTGGTAAAACATAAAACAAAACATATTAATTTTGTATCGCCATAATTGTATCAACCTGTAGAATAAGGTGAATATGTCGTTTTTCCCGCCTGATGGACGCCGTAAAAACAAAACCCCCCAAAAATTGGTGTAATCGCTGTTTTTTGCCCATTTAACCACACAAATATATATTTTTAATTTTCCCAGTACATTATGCAGTACAATAAATGGTGCCATGAAAAACTACAACTACAACCAAGTCCTCATATGACTGCTTGAAGTTATGGGCTCAATACCTGTTCTGAAATACATTCAGTTTCCGATGACAACATTTCTTGTTCTGACGTCTGTATGTCTGTCATGTGCGATGTTGACATGGAAACCTTATGTAATACTTGCCAAATTTTGTAAAGGAACATCAGGGGCATGAAGTATCTCACAGAATTTTTTTTGCCTCATGCGACGCGCATTTATATAGGACTTCCCCCCCCCCCCCAACTATGAAATTTTAATCTCAAATAGTGCATATGGCCCCCTTCATCACATCCTAAAATTCATACAAACCCCCTAAGCTAATACAGACACCAGACCCCATACACAAATACAATTCCCAGACCCCCTTAATCAATACAGACCCCACACCAACCCCCTAAATAAATAGAGACCCTCCAGAACCTCTAAAATAATGAAGACCCCTGACCAGACTCCCCCCTAAATTAAAGGGGTTATCCAGGATGTGAACATTTTTTATTAGGGGCTGGAAATTGAATAAATAAACCCAAAAAAACAATAACCTTTCCATTCCCCCGGCGATCCAGCGCTGTAGCTCCGGCAATACTCCCGGTGGTTTAGATGCACGATGTAACCAATGCAGCCAATCAGAGGGCTCAACAGTTATGGGTTGTATTTCTGGCATTATGAAAGAAACACAATTCGTCAGCACTGAACCCCCTGGACCCTCTGATTGGCTGCAGCGGTCACATGCTACGTGCATGTAAACAACCACCGGGAGTGCTGTCAGAGTGACAGTGCTGGATCGCTGTTTTTTGATCACCTCATTTCCCACAAAAAAATTGAATAAAAAGTGATCAAAAAGTCTTGTGTACCCCAAAATTGTATCAATAGAAACTACAGCTCGCTCCGCAAAAAATAACCCCGCATATCGATTAATTTATGGAAAAATAAAAAAGTTACGGCTCTCAGAATATGGCGACACAAAACAAATTTTATTTTCATCAATTAGACTTCCTTCTAAAAGTAGTAAAACGTTAAAAAAAACGATATAAATTTGGTATCGCCATAATCAACTCGACCCACAGAATTAAGTTAACATGTCATTATTACTGCACGGTGAATGCCGTAAAAACAAAACCCCAAAAAATATTGAGGAATCACTGTTTTTTTTTTCCCGTTCCACCACACAAATAATTTTTTCCCAGTTTCTTGGTACATTATATTGTACAATAAATGATGTAGTGAATAACTATATCTCGTTCCGCAAAAATCAAGCCCTCATACGGTTTTAGCGATATATATATATATATATATATATGTGTATATTACCAGTTTAGAAATCATTGCTTGGTTAAATGAGCCCTAGTTGTAAAAGTTGCAGAATACTATGCAGGAATAATGGTGCAGAGCTTACTTACCGACTAATGTCAGATCGACGTGCAGAATGACAGTGATATACTAATAAAACGTTCGTCATTGAACGTCTAATGTATTACCATAAAGGTGTATCCGGGCGTGCTCCTTTACTCAGACACCTGGTGGGCGTTTGAGAGAATGCAACATTTTTGTCTTCACAAAATAAAATAAATCTGCTTTCTAAATTCCAAAGTAATTGTAACAAGCTAACCTGGACATACACATAAGAAAAATGTCTGTGATGAATTTGGCAGGTTCCCCTAACATCCTAATGTGTATGTCGGCCTAAACGAGGAGTGGATGTGCCATGTTAGATTCCAACATGCCCTATCCTTTGTTCTATCGGGAGATAAACTGCTGCTAGAAGTGACTGGCAATAGCTTGTTTGCCTCCCCTGTATTGAGTAAATATGCCCTGGTGGTTAATGAAGTATCTGCCAAGGTCACTCACTGGGGAGGGGGGAAGTTAGGTGTTTGGAGTGTTAGGAGTCCACAGAGTTATTAGTTAGCGTTCTGCGCGGGGACTCCAGAACTGCTTCTTACGTCACTGTCCATATATGGACAGTGATGTCAGGAGTCTTCCCTGGACCGTAGTCCCGGGGAAGACCCTCTACTACCGCTCTGCCCAGGGACTCCGGCACCTCTCCTGACATCACTGCCCATATATGGACAGTGACATCAGGAGCTTTCCCTGGACCGGAGTAAATAAATAATTGAAAAAGTGATGAGGGTTCTTACGATTTTTCATAAACAGCCAGATACAACATAGCAGCAGGCTAGCATTACAAGGATGAGAGGACCCATGGTTTTTGGGCTTTCTCAGCCTAATAATACCAGCCTGCGGCTGCCCCAATGCCCAACCATCATAGCAGATAGTCGGGTACGGGATCGTACTCACCGCCATCAGGAGTACCAGGGTAATAATGGAGGGTTAGCGTTAGCCTTTTCACTGGCTCACACTAAGCTCTTCCTTAGTAATGGACGCTGTCAATCAGACAGCGGTCATTACTAAGGCAGTAGTAGTAAAGTTAGAAAAGAAAAGAATAGAAAATAATATTTTATTAAATTAAAAACTCCCCACAAAACCCTTGTTTACCATGTTATTGAGTAAAAAAAACAAAAAAACGCAGTCATTGTAGTCCTCGAATCTGGAGTAGTCCAACAACCCAACCTGTAAAAAAACACAAACACACAAAAAAAAGTAACACATAAAAAAGCAAAGCAATTATTAAATAACCTTTCCAGGGTCCAACAACTACGGTGTTTCTGTAACTTTGGGAGATATAGGGGGCGTCAGCACTAAAAGTGTCTAGAGCAGCATCAACTGTAAATACGACCCTGTCCATATGTTATATATGTGTTAATATAAACCTGAATGGCTGGAGCCTGAAAAATCAATGATTTTCTAGTTATTGTAAATTATCCACTGATGGGTTCTTTCCCCATATAATCACCTGTCTGGCTGGCAAAATGATATATCTGATCGGAGGTTCAACTCTTCATCCAAGGATTGAGAACTTTGCAAAAATCATGAAATTATGTTTGTGTCCATTGTACTATCATGGTGCCTATCTGTAGCTGAGGGAGCTCACTGCATACAGCCCCCATTGAGTTTAATACTAGCTATGTCAAACCATATAGTTACCTCCCAGTGGTGTAGCTATAGGGGTCGCAGCGGTTGCAATTGCCACCAGACCCTAAAACCACGGGGCCCATGGTTCCCTGAACCACGTCTATCCACAGTAACTGAAGTAACTGTGTGCCAATCATGTGTGATACTGTGTGCTGGGACCTGTATCTAATCCTATCATGTGTGATACTGTCTGCTGGGCCCTGTATCTAACCCTATCATGTGTGACACTGTCTGCTGGGACCTGTATCTAATCCTATCATGTGTCTTACTGTCTGCTGGGCCCTGTATCTAATCCTATCATGTGGGACACTGTCTACTGGGCCTTATATCTAATCCTATCATGTGTGATACTGTGTGCTGGGACCTTTATCTAATCCTATCATGTGTGACATTGTCTACTGGGCCCTGTATCTAATCCTATCATGTGTGATACTGTCTGCTGGGACCTGTATCTAATCCAATCATGTGTCATACTGTCTGCTGGGCCCTGTATCTAATCCTATCATGTGTGATACTGTCTACTGGGCCCTGTATCTCATCCTATCATGTGTGATACTGTCTACTAAGCCCTGTATCTCATCCTGTTATGTGTGATACTGTCTACTGGTCCCTGTATCTCATCCTATCATGTGTGATACTGTCTACTAAGCCCTGTATCTCATCCTGTCATGTGTGATACTGTATACTGAGCCATGTATCTCATCCTATCATGTGTGATACTGTCTCCTGCGCTCTGTATCTCATCCTATCATGTGTGATACTGTCTCCTGCGCTCTGTATCTCATCCTATCATGTGTGATACTGTCTACTAAGCCCTGTATCTCATCCTATCATGTGTGATACTGTCTCCTGCGCTCAGTATCTCATCCTATCATATGTGATACTGTCTACTAAGCCCTGTATCTCATCCTGTCATGTGTGATACTGTCTACTGGGCCCTGTATCTCATCCTATCATGTGTGATACTGTCTCCTGAGCAGGGGCGGATTATCATGAGGGAAATCTGTGCACGTGCTATACTCATAAACAGGTGTAAATTGGTAGTAACAAAAGCTTAATTGCTGGACCCCACACATAGGCATGTTATGTTCAGAGTGTCACCTGACGAAAAACAATAGTTATACACCCAGGCAGCAAAGGTCCTATCAGAGTCTCAGATTAAAGTCCCACCTTCCCAAACAGACCATGTCTAGGTCCGAGGAGGCGCGATCATGTGACGTATGATCCGACTCATATCATGAGAGTCGTCACGGTCTATATCCCCCCGTGTGGGTGTCGGAGTGAACATAACATGCCTATGTCCGGGATGTAGCAATTAAGCTGCTTATGCTACACATGGGGATATGATTTGGTGTGTATAGGGAGATGTTTGTATGCAAGACGCCACCACCTTACGAAGCCTCGGTGAAACGCGCGTCGGGTCAACAGTGGTGGTCTGGTCCTGGTCCCTCTTTTGTTACCATCAACTATTTGTGTATGTATATACTTCATGTCGGCCATATTTTGCTACTACAATAATATTAACTGCAATATGCTTATTTTTACTACCAACTTCCACCTGTTTATGAGTACAGCCACATGTGTACTGACTAGCCTGGTTATACCTGTAGTCCTCCTGAAGGACCTTGACAATCTATTTATCCTGACTAGAGATGAGCGAACCGGGACAACCGAACCCGGTTTCGGTCCGAACATCGGGAAAAGTTCGGTTCGTAGCGAATCCGAACTTCACCGGGTTCGGCCGAACCCGTTTTGACCGAACCCGGTCAAAAATATTATACAAATCGGCAGCCACTTGTCTCTATCAATCACTGATAGAGAAAAGAGGATTCTGATTAAAAATAAAATAAAAAGCATTCCATACGTACCCAGTCATTGTCTTGGTGATGAGTCCCTCTTCTTCCTCCAGTCCGACCTTCTTTTCTGACGCGGCAGCCTGTGATTGGCTGCAGAGGCCTCTGCAGCCTGTGATTGGCTGCAGAGGCCGCGGCAGCCTGTGATTGGCTGCAGCGGTCACATGGGCTGTAACGTCATCCAGGAATGTCGGGCCGGATGTCGAGAGGGACGCGTCACCAAGGCAACAGCCAGGAGACCGTACTGGAGGAAGCAGAAAGTTCTCGGTAAGTATGAACGTCTTTTTTTTATTTATTTTTTTATACGTAGCTCTCAGTCTGTTACCTCTCCTCCACTCCTGTCCTCAATAGCACCTTCACATGATTGGCAAGTCACCACATAATGGTAAGAGCAGAGTTCACAGCAGCACAGAGTATTTCAGGAGATGAGCGTGCGGATCTTGTGCGGGGTGGTGACTTGCCAATCATGTGAAGGTGTTATTGAGGACAGGAGTGGAGGAGAGGTAACAGACTGAGAGCTACGTTATGGTAAGAGCAGAGTTCACAGCAGCACTGAATCTGCACGCTTATCTCCTGAAATACTCTGTGCTGCCTTAAACTCTGTGGACAGGTCAGGATCCTGTTTCTTTTAAATGCTGCACTGTAGCGCAGCCTTATATAGTGGATCAAGCGGGTTCCCCAGCAGCATTTAAAAGAAACAGGATCCTGAACTGTCCACAGAGTTTAAGGCAGCACAGAGTATTTCAGGAGACGAGAGTGTGATTGGCTGCAGAGGCCGCTGCAGCCTGTGATTGGCTGCAGAGGCCGCTGCAGCCTGTGATTGGCTGCAGAGGCGGTCACGTGGGATGAAGCGTCATCCCTGGAGGCCGGCCTTCTGACGTCATCCGGACGTGCGTGACCGCCACTACAGCCTGTGATTGGCTGCAGCGGCGACATGGATGAAACGTCATCGCTGGAGGCCGGACAGGAGGAATGTAAGTATGAACTTATTATTTTTTTTTTTTTATTACATTAAAATTGTATTTTCCGCGCACCGAGCATGGTACTGTCAAGGTTGCTGAAAGAGTTAGTGCAGCCCATTAACTCTTTCAGCACCCTGGACAGTACCATGTTCGGTGCACGGAAAATACAGGTTCGGTCAGAACTAGTTCGGTCCGAATCGAACTTTTTCGTGAAATTCGGCGAACTAGCCGAACCAAATTTTTCATAAGTTCGCTCATCTCTAGCCACAGTAATATTGCATACAGCACGTTGGAAAATGCCATAATTTCTCTCACGAAATCTGTGAGTAAATGCCTCTGTGTGAAAATCAGAGGGACATGGAGGTACAATACTGGCCTACAGAATACTATACCACATCGATTATACAAAGATGGCATCCAGAGCAAGAAATTTATTTTATTGGCCATTTTTTTTTTCTCCTGTAGTCAGAATGACCATATACATAGTGTGACTGCGCAGCAGCAAGACCCCTCACATCAGCTTTACTATATTGAACCCACAATCTGACCAGGCCTTAAAGGCACAGTGTCACCACCCAAAAAATTGTAATATGTTAAAGATGTTAGTGCTTTATTAAAAACGTTTGGATTAATTTGTGTGTTTGTGTGACTTTTTTTTAATTTTTACACTTTTTCTTCCCTATGGGGGCTGCCATTTTTTTTCCATTTCTGTATGTGTCGATTAACGACACATACAGACATGGAATACGGCAGCTCCAGTCCCGTAGGGACTGCGAACGGGGCCCGTTCCATCCACTATCATGTACGCCGCTGTGTAGGAACGGCGCATGCGCCACTCCCACACAGTTCAATTTGAAATGCGCGCCGTCCGGCGCCATTTTCCTGTGGACCGGAAGTCGCGGCCGGACAGTAAGATTACTACTTCCGGTCGCGGCTTCCGGACTTGTGCACATGGAGCAGCGGCAGCAGACGGAGCGGATGGACCGGAGGGAGCGGCGGTGACTGGGGCAGGTAAGGGATTTCTATGTATGTTTGTGTTTCAGTGTGTGTTTACTACTGTATGTAAACCTTCTACACTGTGTGTTAGCTCAAAAAATGGCGACACACAGTGTAGGAGGTTAGACCGTTCAAACCCCTCGTTTCTCCCGGCACTAGCCAGGATAAAGGAGGGGGGGATTCTGAGAGCTCACTAGAGCGAGGGATTTTTACCCAATTTTGCAGCATAAAGCAATGTGGTTGCTTTACCACATGCAATGCTGCAATTTTGGGAATGGCTCCATCTAGTGACCAGCAATGGGAAATATTATAAATTAGAATCCAATTGAATCCAATTTATAATATTTTCTGACTCGTGAAAAAAATAAAATAAATTAGAACAATGTTTAATCACCTATACACTAATTGTTTAACTAAAAAAAAAAAAACATGTTTTGCTGGCAACACATTCCCTTTAATGACCAGCTCACGATTTTTGTTTTTGCATAACGGCCTTTCAGCAGCCATAACTTTTTTATTTTACATTAACGTAGCTACATGTGGGCTTGTTTTATGCAGGAGAAATTGTATTTTTTTTATACGCAGTTTTGGGGGTCGATAAAATGTTTCATGTTCGTTCATGTTTCACGCTAAATACCCTGTTAAATTAATTCTTCCGGTTATTACGGTCATCCAGATACCTAATATGTGAAAGATTTTTATGTAATGTATGGGCAATAAAATATATTTTATGCTAAAAAATTACTTTTTTTTTTTTGGAAACTATTCTTAGTGTGCCCTAACAGCAGGCCTATAAAACAGACGACCCTGATGTCCTTTCTAGGTCCCTAGGGCTGACTGCAGAGGGTTTCCCCAGTCTCTGATAACGTCCAGTGACGCAATCGAAGAGGGGAGTCCCCTTTGATTATTCCGCAGTCACGTACCGCGACACTCAGAGGGTTAAACAGCTGGTGTCAACTTTTTTCCCGATCCCTACTGTATTCACAAGGCTGCTCTAAGTTTAGAAGCTATTAGTTACAGCTCCTGCTTAGGGGATAATTGCTCACTGGAGCGCTCAGTAGCCTTTTCTACATAGGCGCCAAAAGACGGTGTAGATTTAGGAACTGCAGGTCTTAATATATTTATATTCTGTCTATATTGACAAGTTTATGAAGAATCATCATCATTCTAAATAAGATAGTATTAGGAAAGTAAAATATGAAAATCTAATGTCAGGGGAAGATTTAGTTTGTTTGTATATTGTTCTATATGTAAAAGAAAAAAACGTGCATGACCTCTCCGTACATTATGTATCAACTGGAGCTTCAAGGCTCATCTAGTACCTATCATTGGTAATTCCCAATAAAACACATAACACGGCTTCAGAATATTCCACAGAAGTAATAGGCCTCATACCAAACAATAAAATTCCCGTCCCAATATATGTTTAAATAATATTTGCCTTCATGTGAAGATAGATTGCTTTGTTTAGGAGGAAAGTAGAGATGAGTGACCCTTGGGTCTTCTTGATTTGCCCTTTTTGGCTAGCATTGTGCGGCCTGTTAAAGAATGGAGTTCACACAGCCCATGGGATAGTAGAAGGCCAATGTCAACTAGGCCAACCTCAACTAGTCCTCCACCTTAAACTGGGTCCATAACTGATGCCTATATAATAGTGTTCACCATTAAATATATATTCATATTTTCCCAAACAGTTTATGATTCTTCAACTATTAGTATGCTTCTCTTCACAACAACCAAGAGGCTTAAACTTCAAGCAGAAGAATGTGAGGTAGGAGACGACCGACAATAAAAAAAAACAATTGGCTATTTTTCCAGTAAAATTAACAAATATATGTTAGAAACATATGTATCTGGCTTTTGATCACATGTTCTGGGGAATGAACATTATTTGTATTGTAAGCAATGGTCATGTCCCAAGCATCAACCACGGCAACAGGAAGATTTCTGAAGACGTCCTTCACAATCAGGTTATGGATGTAGCCATGGAAGTCACTGAACCTCTCCGCGTCATTACCATCATTTCTAGTATTTTCAGTTTTAATGATGACCTTGGTATCGGGACTCCTCAAGAATAGATGACTCAAAGCTTTGTGTAGATTAATAACTCTCCTGATGAAAAGCTGGACTGGGAAAGGTCTGAAGTGTTGACCTAAACAGATGACAATGACGCAATGGAGGCCTCCGGCTATTCGGTCTATCTGCTCATGGACATAAGCATCATCTTTGACCATGTAGAAGCGACTTGCAACAATTGGATGACTGTGCTTTTTCCATTGTAAATGTATATTTCTTTTTTGATCTATTGCTACCATCAACGTCTCCATTCCAGCTCTATGTAGATCAAAATTCTTGAGACCTATTGAATAATTTGACATATACTTGATTAATTTTAATTGATCTTGTTTCTATCCATTATATTTCTCAAAAAAACAAATCAGACGGCCATGGAATAATTGCTTATAATACAATGTCAGGGATTTGCCATAGGTTAGGTTGGATCATGTCATAAGTAAAATAGGCAATAGCCTTGGGGCCTTCACCGACCTGACACAATCATGCTCAAAACATACATCATGGTGCCGGCTATGTTATTATTTAGAAGTTTTATAATATTTGTGTACTACAAAATTGTACCTGAATGCACCTTCAAAATCATTCCATAGAGTACCATATGTACAGAAATATTTTCCCCCGAAAAACACTGCTTCTAGGCAAGAATAGCTCCATACGGTTGGCCTCGATGGAGCATGGTATGGCAGCATAAGAGACCTTAAAGGGGTTTTCCTTAGGATAGGCCATCAATATAAGATCGGTTGGGGTCCCACTCTCAACACCCCCATCGATGAGCTGTTTAAATGGGCTATGGCGCTCGTACGAGTGCCACAGCCTCTTTCTTGTTTACATCAATTTTATTTTTGTTCGTACTTTCACTGCAGATCTGCAGGGGTGACAAGAGTCGACCCCTACCGATCAAATATGGATGGCCCCAGTGTAGGCCATCAATTTAAAATATCATTGATAAACCCTTTAAGGCATGTTTGGATAAGAGAGGAGTCCTCGACTTAGATACTTCTCTATTAGCCCATTGATTTAATGGATGTCTATTGATATTAATTTGTTCTGTCTTGTGACTTATTTTTTCTAAACATTACAGGTCCCCTGGTGATAAATAAGGGATGGGGTGGGAGGAAGCTTCAGGCCCATTCAAAGATCTCTTTTTAATATAAACAAATACAGGAGAGCATGATTATTGGATCTTACATTTTCCTTACGATGTGAAAGGGGCCTTACTGTGGAGAACCCACAATCTTTAAAGAGGGGTTGTCAAAACTGTACCTCTAAATTAAGTTTTTTGTATACTGTTTAAATCCACTCTGGATTTTTGAGTTATTTGACCTGATCTTACCTTTAGAAGTCTGTAGCAGATACGTAAACCATTGTCGTGCAGTTGAGTCTCCCATGAAGGAGATCATTTTGTCACTTAAACAACTTGACATCTGCTCTTCTGTAGTAAAGTTGGAGATGCTGCAAAAGATTGGATTCCAGCTATTTTGTAACACAAAACCACTGGGAAATGGAGACTCCATTCCAATCTTACATTGCTCCAGAGTCAATGGAGAGGACACTGAGGGAATGACGCAAGACAAAGATATCAATAAACTTTCATTACAGAGTATTTCCACTTAAATCTAGCCATACATTAGTAAATCAGAAGTTGCCGTGTTATCCATGAGCCAGAGCAGATAACAAAAGCCGGCCATACACTAGAGATTTTGGCTTGTTGGCTGACTATCAGCGTGACGTAATTGGCACAGATGCCGACTAAAGACAGGTATTTGTTTCTATGCACTATATTTCTCAAAAACGCAAATCAGACAGCCATGGAATAATTGTTTTTAATACAATGTTAGAGATTTGTCGTAGGTCAGGTTGGATCATGTCAAGAGCAAAATAGGCAATTGCCTTGGGGTCTTCACCAACCTGCCACCACCATTCTTATATGTAAGAATTTACAGAGACTTAGTAAAATACTTACTGTTACAGTTGTCCACATCAACATATTCAGCATTTTTTGGAATTTCTCTGGCGGTGTTTTCTCTGGGTAAAGAATTATAAAACAATGTTTGTCAAAATATTATCTAAGCAATATATATTTTTTATGATACCCCAGTAGCAAGCTATAGAAGGTTTCTACAATGGCACAGAATGACCACCAGAGAGAATTAACATAAAATTGTGCCAGCAAAATACCTGGCCTTTGCAATACTCCATTAAGGTCCAATTTGAATAGTTTCTAAAATGTTCAGACACATCACTACACATTACATGATAAAACACTGGACCAAAGAGACATGGATTAGCATGTGATAGGGAATATTAGTAGATATAAGAAATAACTTTAGAAATCAGTGCCAGGTAGCTGCTCACAAGGCAAATAGAATATTGTAATGCATCAAACAGGGCCTTGTTGCAGACCGCTCCGATGTTATGTACAAGGTCAATGGAATCCTTTTTCAAATCCTGCCTACAGAAAGTCTAGGATGTTGTTAATCTAGGATGTTATTGGAACTATCCACGCCTTAAGTGGAATACCAAGCTGAAAAGATCCATTTGACCCTTGTGTAAGCCTTAGGGTATGTTCACACGGCGGGGGTCCGTAACGGCTGAAATTACGGGGATGTTTCAGCCTGAAAACATCCCCGTAATTTCAGCCGTTACGGCATGTGCAGGCGCTTGAACGCCGCGTCAATTACGGCTGTAATTAGCGCTGCTATTCATTGGAGTCAATGAATAGCGGCTCCAATTACGGCCAAAGAAGTGACAGGTCACTTCTTCTACGCGGGCGTCTATTTACGCGCCGTCATTTGACAGCGGCGCGTAAATATACGCCTCGTGTGAACAGACAAACGTCTGCCCATTGCTTTCAATGGGCAGATGTTTGTCAGCGCTATTGAGGCGCTATTTTCGGGCGTAATTTGGGGCAAAAACGCCCGATTTACGTCCGTAAATAGGCCGTGTGAACATACCCTTAATGGTAGATTTAGACCAGGACTGTGAGCAGGTCTTCATAAATGAATTGGAGAGGGGCTTGTTAACCTACAGGCTGTCAGTTTGAATCTCTTCAGATACTGGCAGAGTTGATCACACTAAGACACCGTTCTGCACTGGGCAATGACTCCAGTTACACCCTCGACTCATCTGAATGATTTAGGAAAATCATAACCTTTGTGGCTAGAATGGTATGAAGGCTTTTACCCTGGCCTTGTCTTACATGATTTTCATCAATACCCTGAGTATCAAGGAAACTGGAAGGAAAATGTAGGCCAGTCTGAACCTTCAAGGGATGGGCAGGGCATCCACTGCCAAGGGATTGTTCCCCTGATAAAGGCTGTTAGATCCTTCTTTGGCACTTGCCACATCCCGGTGATCTGCTTGAAGATCTCTAGATTCAGAGACGATTCTTCTGGGACTGCTAGACCTCAACATAGTCAGTCAGCAATAATGTTGTGGGAGCCTTGAATATGTATAGCAGACAGCTGGGTAGGTTAAACTCTGTCTATGTCAAGATCTTTCCCACTTCCCTGAGGAGGGGTTCTCATCGGGTGCCACTCTGCGTGATGATATGTTGTCTGACCTTACATGGACTGCTTTCTACTGGAACTGTAGAGCAGAGTAAAATAGCATATCATATGGCTTTGAGTTTCTTTAGGATCAAGGACATAGACCTCTAGAAGGGAATTCTTGAGGTGTATACTCTTCCAGGTGTGCTCCCAACCTAGTGGAGATAAATCCGTAATCAACAAGATCCAGAGAGAGTGCTTCCAGGACCTTCCATCTCTGAGCTGTTTCCACATCTGGAATTAGTCAATCGTCCAGGTATGGAACCACAGATATGCCCCGTGTTCTTACAGGCAGCAACAGCGGACACCACCTTAGAAAGGGTGTGAGGAGTTGAAGAGCTCCTGACTAGAAGAGCTGTAAATTGCAGGGTGCTTGACACTACCTCTTATCTACACAGCTATTGTTAGATATTTTCTGTGAGGCAGGAAGATGTAAATGTGAAGGTAAGCATCCTTCAATACCGGAGAGGCCATGAAATCTCCTTTTTCTTAAATATAGATCATGGATATGATTATCTCATATCTGAATTTTTTCATCCTAAAGAATCGGTTAAAGGAACAGTGTCACCACAATTTTTTTTTTAATATGTTAAAGATGTTAGTGCTTTATTAAAAACGTTTGGATTAATTTGTGTGTTTGTGTGTTACTTTTTCTTATTTTTACACTTTTTCTTCCCTATGGGGGCTGCCATTTTTTTTTCCATTTCTGTATGTGTCGATTAACGACACATACAGACATGGAATACGGCAGCTCCAGTCCCATAGGGACTGCGAACGGGGCCCGTTCCATCCACTTCAATGTACGGCGTCTGTGTGGGAACGGCGCATGCGCCGCTCCCACACAGTCCAATTTGAAATGCGCGCCGTCCGGCGCCATATTCGTGTGGACCGGAAGTCGCGCCCGGACAGTAAGATTACTACTTCCGGTCGCGGCTTCCGGACTTGTGCACTTGGACCAGCGGCAGCAGACGGAGCGGACGGGCCGGAGGGAGCCGCGGCGGCAGGAGCAGGTAAGAGATTTCTATGTATGTTCGTGTTTGTGTGTGTTTACTACTGTATGTAAACCTACTACACTGTGTGTTAGCTCAAAAAATGGCGACACACAGTGTAGGAGGTTAGACCGTTCAATCCCCTCGTTTATCCCGGCACTAGCCAGGATAAAGGAGGGGGGGATGCTAAGAGCTCACTAGAGCGAGGGCTTTTTACCCGATTTTGCAGCATAAAGCAATGTGGTTGCTTTACCACATGCAATGCTGCAATTTTGGGAATGGCTCCATCTAGTGACCAGCAATGGGAAATATTATAAATTAGAATCCAATTGAATCCAATTTATAATATTTCCTGACTCGTGAAAAAATAAAAATAAATTAGAACAATGTTTAATCACCTATACACTAATTGTTTAACAAAAAAAAATAAATCATGTTTTACTGGCAACACATTCCCTTTAAGGATTCGGAGGTCAATACCTTTCCTTCATTTGCCGAAAGGCTTAGGAGCTAGAATTACAGGAGAATAAACACCTGTTCCTTTATTTCTAGGAATTGTAGTAAGAAGACTTTTAGGATGGCCTGATATAAAAGAAAAGTGGGCGAAATTTTCCCGGAGGAAGGGAACGGAAATGTTTTGAATAGCGGGACTACATGAGCTTCAGCCCCAGATATCTGAGCTTATACTTTGCCAGCTTTAGAAGAAAGTTGTAGGCAACCACCTACAGGAATGGATCCGGTGTCGGAATTTTGGCTTTCTGGTGTCAGAGATAAAATCTGAACCCCAGCCTCCAGGGGAGACTGCGACCTTAATGCAGAGCCTTAGACTGCTCGGCTATCCTGACTAACTTTCTTAAAGGAACAGTGTTAGCACAAATTTTTTTTTAATATGTTAAAGATGTTAGTGCTTTATTAAAAACGTTTGGATTAATTTGTGTGTTTGTGTGTTACTTTTTCTTATTTTTACACTTTTTCTTCCCTATGGGGGCTGCCATTTTTTTTTCCATTTCTGTATGTGTCGATTAACGACACATACACACATGGAATACGGCAGCTCCAGTCCCATAGGGACTGCGAACGGGGCCCGTTCCATCCACTAACATGTACGCCGCTGTGTGGGAACGGCGCATGCGCCGCTCCCACACAGTTTAATTTGAAATGCTCGCTGTCCGGCGCCATTTTCCTGTGGACCGGAAGTCGCGGCCGGACAGTAAGATTACTACTTCCGGTCGCGGCTTCCGGACTTGTGCACATGGAGCAGCGGCAGCAGACGGAGCGGATGGACCGGAGGGAGCGGCGGCGACTGGAGCAGGTAAGGGATTTCCATGTATGTTTGTGTTTCAGTGTGTGTTTACTACTGTATGTAAACCTTCTACACTGTGTGTTAGCTCCAAAAATGGCGACACACAGTGTAGGAGGTTAGACCGTTCAAACCCCTCGTTTCTCCCGGCACTAGCCAGGATAAAGGAGGGGGGGATTCTGAGAGCTCACTAGAGCGAGGGCTTTTTACCCAATTTTGCAGCATAAAGCAATGTGGTTGCTTTACCACATGCAATGCTGCAATTTTGGGAATGGCTCCATCTAGTGACCAGCAATGCGAAATATTATAAATTAGAATCCAATTGAATCCAATTTATAATATTTCCTGACTCGTGAAAAAAATAAAATAAATTAGAACAATGTTTAATCACCTACACACTAATTGTTTAACTAAAAAAAAAAAACATGTTTTGCTGACAACACATTCCCTTTAAGGGCTATGGAGCTTCTAATTCCCCTCTCTGGAACTTTGTCTGCTTCTGTATTGAATTTTGGGGAGTCAGAGGAAGTTTTCTACGTTTGAAGGGTCTGTTTCTTCCTCAAAAGACTGCAGTAATGATTACCCCTTCTTGTCTGAGAAGCTCTCCCTGATCTTAATCAGCTCGGAGTCAAAGAGTCTACTTGACTCATACACATACTATGGGATTCATGTTGTAATAATGATAATATAATTTAAACAAATACTTTTGAACTGTGTGGCTTTTGTAGGTTATGATTTGGGGAGGTCTCACAGTTTAAATTTGAGTTAATTTATGCACTTTATGTAGGTTTTAAATGATCAGGCTTGTTGAATTCCAATACGCCCAAGTCCCTCCTTCCGCAACATCTGACATTGAGAGCCAGTGGTGAGGCCCACATTTAAACACACTGCCAATGCCAAAGCTTTACTCCGACACTCATTCACCTGTGTCTGCTAATCATATTTAAATAAGTAGACAAGGAAAAGACTCTCATTTACTGAGGAAGACCCGCACCATCCTCAAGTCATCCCACAAACACCCTGGATGCTAGAAATGCAAGACTCTCCGTAAAAAAAAAAGAAATTAGAGCAACCTAAAAAGACATCAACACAACCAAATAGTACAAATATAATAATACATAAAATAAATCCTTACCTTTTAAATATAAATTTTTCTAGTGGAGTGAGGAATGAAAGATCCCTATTGAAGGACTGGAGGTAAGCTAATGATCCACAGTTCAGAGAATCGGGTTTGTAGCAGTAAAATGCTTCATCGTCTTTTTCATTTCTATATTCACATATGTTTTTATCAGAGTTCAGTTTGAATCCACATTCACTTTTGACTGACTGATTACCATTCACAATGGTTCCTATGAAATATATAAGACCATAGTCTTTGTTCCTTGCTCTCCATAGTGCTGCAATCCCTTCACTTGGGTGGTAAAGGACAATAGAAATATAAACTCGCCCCTCCCAAACCAAGGTGAAATGGACATGATAAGTTCCATTGTTAAAATCTTCGACTTGCCCTGATGCGGCAGCTTGGAGATTGGGTGTGGAGATTCTTGCTTTTATGAAGTCCCCTCCATATGTCTTCTTGTTACCAAAATTGTCAAACATCTCAATTTGGACAAGTAACTTGTCTCCAACACAGTACCTTGTTTTTGGATTGAGTATGGTGGATCTGCTCCTCCTAGCACTAGATACTTTGTCAAGGTCAGTCAAGGTAATGTTAGGAATCATGGCAGACATTCTGTTGAAGATTTCCATACTTCGAAGTTCATCTTCTGAAAGCGTTGGTGTAATCACAGTAAAATTGCTTACGTCATGATTTTCAGGTTTGTGATCTTGAGTAAATGTAGTTTTAAGCTGAAAAATATGATAAAATTATTAGAAAAATTGTTCTAAGTTGTATGGAGCCATAAAATACCCCCCATAGGAATTCATAGAGACTTTTTTTTTCATATAGTATCCTAAAAATAATAAAAATAAAAAAATGCATGTCTTAATTTGAAGATAATAGGACCTTAGAGCATTGCTTCCAGGGCGCATAGAAAAATGAGTCGCACTCCCCTTTTCAATCTCCCACCAACGTTTAATTCCTCCGCTGGTTTTTTCTGTATCGCCTCGGTGCGTGACCACTGCAGCCAACTACTTGCCACATCAGTCACATGCCAGGATGAGAGATCATCACTGGAGCAGGATGAACAAAGACCAGCGAGGCACTAGGGAAACTTTAATGTGGAAGCATCCGGGAATGGAAAACATCTGTGTTGTAACAGGCCCTCTAAAAAAAATGGTTTTACATAGCTGTAATATGGACAATTTTTGGATTTCGATTATGGCCACAAAACCCACACGCGCCACAGTTTTACTGCACTAACCTTGGGTCACCATAGAACCCTATGGTCATCTATGTTTGTGTCGGAAGAGCCACTGAAGGTCAAGGTGTTGGGGTTATTATACTAAAATTTAGTTGTATTAAGGCCATAGGAAAAGTGAGGAGCAAAATGTACCCAATCTTTACTTTGTTCAGGTTATTGAACATTATAAAACAGTGAACAACAACATTAACTAAAAAAAAAAATCTATATTCTTAGGCCCCATGCACACGACCGTAGATTTCCTCCGTAATTGCGGACCGTAATTATGGTTCGCAATTACGCACCCATTCATTTCTATTGACCACGGACACCGTATATTTGCGGGAAGGTGTCCGGGCTGTAAAAAGCATCTGCAAAAGAAAGGATATGTCCTATCTTTTGCTTTTTCCAGACCGTGTTCCCATACTTTATATGGGAGCACGGGATGAAAATGCGGATGGCTGTTCGCGGCTGCCAGGGGCCGGACGTGCCCGTAATCGCGGACCGGGATTGAGGGCATGGCCGTCTGCATGAGGCCTTAATAGAAATTTACAAAACCAAACTAATCTTTATGACCGTCACAAGTATCACAGCCAAAAAGATTTTATAGTTTCATGTAGAAGGTGAAAAACAAAGAAAACTTTTTTGGTTAAAGATTTTTGCATTTTAGTATGTTGGGGACCATGTCTTCTGGTTCTAGATTTCTTATATACTAGATTAATGCTGTTCTCTTCTTAGTCAGTAGGTTCAAGAAAGAAAACTGATTTTCAAAATTTTAAGGACGGGGCCGGGTTTAAGCTTCATGCCCTAAAATGCACCTTGAATTGCCTGGACCTAAATGCAAAATTTGTGTCAGGACCCTCCCCTTACACCCATATTCCATTCATAAACCTGCTATCCGCTTATGTAGCAGAGGGGCATTTGGGCAAATTTAGAACCCAGAGGCAAGAACTCATAAGAAAACATTTTATAAAGAAATAATCTGCATAAACTGTTTTGCAAGATAAGTTAATATTGTCCTTTACTCATAATGTTGTGATTGTTAGCTACAACCAGAGGAATAGCTTTAAGCTCCAAGTAAGGCTGGATTCACACGAGCATGTTCGGTCTGTAATAGACGGAACATATTTCGGCCGCAAGTCCCGGACCGAACACACTGTAGGGAGCCAGGCTCCTAGCATCATAGTTATGTACGACGCTAGGAGTCCCTGCCTCGCTGCAGGACAACTGTCCCGTACTGTAATCATGTTTTCAGTACGGGACAGTAGTTCCACGGAGAGGCTGGGACTCCTAGTGTCGTACATAACTATGATGCTAGGAGCCTGGCTCCCTGCAGTGTGTTCGGTCCGGGACTTGCGGCCGAAATATGTTCATTACGGACCGAACATGCTCGTGTGACTCTAGCCTAAGGTGACATAAGTGTCACCCTGCATATACGTGCTCCCCTCCATCAGATAAGAGGTTTATATTACATTAGACTGAACAACCATTATCTCTTGAGCTTTAAACTCAGCCAATCCAGAAGTAGGCATTGTTCTTAGTTACTGCCTTATCTTCCTTCTTCCGAATGGTGTGTGTGCGTATGGTCGGGTGAGTCTTGAGGCCCCTTGAAGCCCTCAGTGGGGTTTTGTAAGGGTACTATTACACGGCCCGACATGAGGCATGTAAACGAGCACCAATCAATGAGATAGCTTGTTGATCGGCGCTCGTTTCCTCCTATCACACGGAGCAATGATTGGCTATGTATAGGGACGAGCACTCATTACTAGGATCGTTCGTCCCTATACATCTTCATCATGTCGGCAGCGCGTCTCCCTGATTACACAGCTGCCGGCAACGATGATTTGTAATTCTGCATAAAAGAGTAGATCAGCCGATGAACGAGCGTTGGCTCGTTCATTGGCTGATCGTTGACCTGATTACACAGGGCAATGAGCGGGAATGAGCCTTCATATGAACACTCGTTTGCCCGATCATTGGCCTGTGTAATAGGGCCTTAAGAGTCTTTTTGTGTATACAGCTAAATTTTCTTTAAACAGCAAAATATATTTCTCTAAGCTTAAAAATGAAATTGAAGACAAAATGAAGTATAGGGCAAGATGATTGAGTTAGATAATTTCTTTCACACAGTAGGAAAAAAAAATATCTTGACAGGTTCTCCCTTAACATAACTGAGCTTGTTTAATGAAGTGCTCTCTGAAACATTATTCTCAAATACAATGCAGCAGATTATGTCAGGATTTGAATCCAGAAACTCCTGTGTCGCAGGTTGTAGCTCTTCTCATTGAGCTACTGTTGATGCTGGACATCTCCACTGCTGAATCGATAGTCCAGGTTCTCTTGATTCTCACCTCTTGAGATTTCTTGCCTTGATTACCTGATTAGCCTCACCCTTTTGGCTTCCTATATAAGCCTGGCCCTGGCACTTTCTCCTTGCTAGTCTATTGAGCTTCCTGCCTCCAGTCTAGTTCATTGCTGACTTACTTTAGAAATGTATGCCACTTATCTGTCCACCAAACTTTCATTGTTTCCTGACCATGTCTCTGCCTTATGTGACAATCTGTTGCCACTTATTTGTGTACTGAACCTGGACTTACTTGACTACTCTTGATATTATCACCCACTTAACTCTGAGTCTGCTTCCAAATTTTGACAGCAATATTTCAACAAAGTAGCATGTCAAAACTGTAGTGCACTTAACATTGAATATTGTTTGGAGAAATGGTTTCCAAATGAAATACCAAAACAAGCATTTATCCTTTCTAATTGTATATTGTGTTCATCCAAGATTAAATTAAAATAAATAAATCATATATATTAACAAATATAAGAAAGGAACAGATTAATTTGATTCATAATGACTATTTCCGGTGGGTGGACGTTATATGATCCATAGGCTGTGGTCATGTCCCAAGCATCAATCACACCAACATTAATTCCTCTGAAAATTTTCTTCACCAAGAGATATTGAATATATCCATGAAAATCACTGAATCGTTCAACATCTGTATTCTTTTCTCTGGTGTTTTCCGATTTTATGATCACTTTTGTATCTGGGCTTCTTAAAAATAAACTTTCAATAGCTTTGCGAATGTTGAGAACTCTTCTGATAAACAGGTCAAGAGGAAAGGGTCGGAAATGTTGTCCTACAGCAATGACGATCACCATGTTCTCTCCGCCACTGAGACGGTCAATTTCATTAGTGATATAGGCATGGTCTTTCATAGTGAAGAAGCTCTGAGTTACGAAGGGGTGTCCATGCTTCTTCCATTCAATGTAGATATGATTTGTTAAATCAAATCCTAAAAAGGTCTTATGCCAGCCATTTCCATGATTATTAAAAAACATGAATGCTGCAAATGTGAAAAACAATAACATTTGTTTTCAAGGCACGGTAAATTTCATTTAAATTAGTCCTAAAATGTAATAATAATAATTAATAATAATAAATAATAATAATAGAAAATAACATATTTTACGACTACTTTAATTAAAAAAATCTATACATTCTGTATCTGAATATTTTTTATTATAATTAATAATAATGAATCAAAAATACCTATTAGGAATTTACTTCATTGTTTTTTTTTTAAATCAAATTAGTTCTAAAAACGTAATCATAAATATTTTTAATCATTTAATTTTAGGACTAATTATTTATTAATTTAAATAATTATAATACTAATAACAACATTTTTTTTAATTGTATTAACTTGATTACTGCCCTATAAATATTTTTTGTTTAATTGATTACAGGACTAAAGAATATTATATCTTTAAAATATAAAATGTCTAGATTATTTAGTTATTGCAACTCAAAATTGAATTGATTTACATAAAATGTTTAATACTTTTCATCTCTGAGTGTTTTTTGACATTGAAGTGGGTGGCAGAAAAAAAAACAAAAGGCACCCCTATAGTTAATTCAATCACTAAGTTCCCATGAGTTATAAAGATGCATGTAGTAAAGTGATTACCCCTTAAAACTTTGTCCGACAAATGGGTCTAGCAAATGTGACCCCCAAGATCTTGAGAGCAAGCCAGTCATGTTCTTCAATGGTAAAACCCCTGCATATTTAGTCTTGTGGCTCCCATTCACTACAATGTAAAAAAAAAGGCACATTTGCGGGGGTTGAGCCGTTTCATTGAGGGTCAGGACAGTGACAAACTTGTTCTCAGGATTATTGGGGACCCTGCTGTGAGATCCCCACCAAAATGACTCATATAACATATTTGATTGGCTGGTAATAGAGTGTTCTTGGTAAAAAAACAAACTCCTTACTATCTAGCCCTTATATATCGCCAATCCAAGTATCTTAAAGGAACGGTATCATGATTTTTAATTTTTTTATTTTCTAGTTGAGAGCGACCAGCATAGAAGCTGATTTATAGGGGGAAAGAGGGCACCATTTTGGAGACCGGCCAAACTGTAGGTAAGTGTGTGTGTGTGTTCTGTGCATGTTTGTGGCCCCCCTCGTCACGGCCCCCCCTTCATTTTTTTATTTTTTATGTCGCACGTTCCGCTGGACCTATTGGACTACATCCTAGATTCGTTGCACCACTGCGATGATCTACGTTTTTGTTTCTGAGGCAGATTTTTTTTCTGACTGCCAAAAACTGTGTGAACAGGACCTAAGAGTTTATACTCAGAGTGCGGTTTTGCCGAGTTTTTCCCGCATGGCCGAAAAGCACCTCGAAAAATGCATGCGTTTTTACGGCAATTTTTCCGATGCGGTTTTCAGCCGCACGGCGAAAATGTGTCAAAACTGCACTGTGTGAATACACCCTTACAAAATATTTTTTATTTCAATAAAAACTCCCCCACAGGACACTCGGTAGCCATTTTTAAAAAAAACGTAGATCAACGTAGTCCAAACAGTCCAGTTGAATCTGCACAAAAAAAATAAAAAAAATAATTAAGATAGTAATGTGAAAAATAAAAAAACGTACCTACAGCCGACTTCTGTCTTCTCCCTTTTTAAAATGCAGGCGTTTTCCGCGTGAATAGTGTGCGCTTTTTGCAAGTCTTTTTGGCGCATAATTAGGACTCCCATTAACTATAGCGACATTTGGAGAGTTTTACGCACAAAGAATTGACCCGATGCCTCTTTTTTACGCAAATCGTTTTTTTAATAACGCTCGCTTAAAAAAACGCGTTGTATGTACTAAGAGCGCGCTTTACCATTGATGTAAATTGAAAGCTTAATCAAGCGGGTTTTTTACGCGTTTTTTGGCACATAAAATGTGCCAAAAAACACGTAAAATACACGCAGTGTGAACCTGTCAACTGATAAGTCATATATCACAGGTTCTTCCCTCTTGACTTTCATCATTCTTAGGGCTCGTCCACACTCTGCAGAATTGCCGCGTTTTATCCGGCCGGAATTTTTGATGGAAAATATGCAGCAGAATACAGTAGCAGCATAGTGGATGAGATTTAACAAAGCTCATCTACACACTGTGTAAAAATTCAGAGCAGAAATTGACCTGCGGTGCATATTTTTCGTACCTTAGCATGTCAATTCCTGCTGCGGAAAGTGTCCAGAATTGCGGTGTTTTTCGGAGGAGATGTCACCATCCCCCAGCATTGAGTAAAATGCAACAAAATACGCTCCATGTTCTGCCGTAAAAACCACGGGAAATGGTGCGCTTTTGCCGCAGTGGAATGTCTGCTATTTCAACGGAATTGCTGTAGAAATTTTCTGCAACAATTCTGTTGTGTGTGGACAAGCCCTTAGCCTTTTGGTGTGTTCTTTAGCTTCAGTCAGCTACCATTTGTGCAATCTCTTAAAAAATGGAGCTGGACACTGCTTAGAAATTTGAAGACACCTTTTCCTGGCTTGTAGTCTCCCGCCCTGGCTCCCGCCCACATTTACAGCAGCTGTAAGTCAGGTTTCTTCTGCCTGATTCACCTTGCTGTAATTCTTGGAAGTGCTCCCTCTGGTGACCAACATAGGAAAACATGTCAATTTATTATTTAATTTTGAATACTTTCCACTTTGTGGGGAAAAAAAAATACACAAAAAAACCCGAAAAAATTTTAATAAAAATAAGTAACTTGCTTGAAAAAATGTTTTCAATTGCGAAACATTCCCTTTAAGCAGAAGATAAAATTGTACAAAAATATACATACTTTTCAAGACTTTCGGAAAGTACTCGACCCACTGACGAAGGGTTGAATCTCCCATCAGATGTATCATTTTGTCAGCCAGACAGGTATTTATATGAGAGGTGGGTTCATAAGTTAAGTTACAATATAAAGAAAACCATTGGTTTGTCAGGAAAAATCCACTCGGAAAAGGGGGAGACATCCCAATTTTGCATTTTGTTGCCATTTTTCTTGAGTGGTCTGAAAAATAAATTTACCAGATTAAAAAAAGAGTGAGAAATGTTTCCGAAAAGTCCATGCTCACAGATGAGAATTTATCCACTTTACTCACAGTAAATGGGACCTCTTTGGACTATTGTTAAATATCCAAATTTAAAGAAGTATCATAAAAGGTAGGTGCACACTGTGGTTTTGCCGCATTTTGTGCCGCTGCCATCATTTACAGCAGTGGCCAGTGGGTGAACCCTACTGCTGTGAGACAACATCCATAGAACGCAAAAGGTACTCTAATTTTAAGGGTGGACTCGCACATTTGCGGCAAATTTCACCCTATGCATAGCATTGAAATCTGCAGCAATCCGCGGCACCGCATCAAAATCTGCATGTAAAGCAATGGTTGCGGTCGAATCCGTGGTGTAAAATTATGCCCTGTGTGAATCCATTGGCATGCGTTATTTCTTGCAGGATCATGGGGTCACCACAAGAAATAAAATAAAAAAATAATCAAAAAGGAAAACGGTCACTAAAAGCTGACTAGGGGATTCCCCCTAAAACATGTAGATAAACTATATGGCCAAAAGCATGTGGACACACCTGACCATCATAACTTTTATGAGTTAGATATATCATTATAAAACCATAGGCATTAATATGGAGTTAGCCCTCCTTTTCTGGCTACAACAGCTTCCACTCTTCTGGGAAGGCTTTCCGTAATATTTTGGAGTGTTTCCGTGTTTTCCAGAACTGGGACTAAGCCTACATATATCTGGGGATGGTAGGAACCAGCATTAAACTAATTAAAATCCCCCAGGGCAGAATAATTTTAATTAATTAGTTTAATGCTGGTTCCGACCATCCCCAGGTATATATGTAGGCTTAGTCCCAGTTCTGGGTGTATGTGCAGCATAGGTTCCCACCTTACAGAGGTCGCCTTGTAGTGGCAGGTGGGCTCACACAATTTGATCAAAATGTGCGCTAAGAACCTCCCTATTGTAAGTAGATTCAGCAGTAATGCGTATTTATATTTAGTGGCTTAGGTGACATTAGTGTTCGCAGTGTGCTGTCGCAATTTTCTTGTGTGCTGTATATTTGCAGTCACAGGCGTTCTTGCACCTGTATAAATGTTTTGTATCATTTTGTTGGAATGTACTGTTGTTTAGCAATTTACATGAACATGACTAGGAATGCAACAGTAGTAAAATGATAGTAAAAAGATAAAAGCTCTTACTTGAACACTTCAGAACTTCAACCCTTTCAATTATTTTGGGAATCTCTGCTCCAAAATTAGACCTTTTAATGAAGAAAAAAATAAAAATAAAGGAAAAAGTGTAATAACCTTTGGTATATACAGTGAAGGAAATAAGTATTTGATCCCTTGCTGATTTTGTAAGTTTGCCCACTGTCAAAGACATGAACAGTCTAGAATTTTTAGGCTAGGTTAATTTTACCAGTGAGAGATAGATTATATATATAAAAAAAAAGAAAATCACATAGTCAAAATGATATATATTTATTTGCATTGTGCACAGAGAAATAAGTATTTGATCCCCTACCAACCATTAAGAGTTCAGCCTCCTCCAGACCAGTTACACGCTCCAAATCAACTTGGTGCCTGCATTAAAGACAGCTGTCTTACATGGTCACCTGTATAAAAGACTCCTGTCCACAGACTCAATTAATCAGTCTGACTCTAACCTCTACAACATGGGCAAGACCAAAGAGCTTTCTAAGGATGTCAGAGACAAGATCATAGACCTGCACAAGGCTGAAATGGGCTACAAAACCATAAGTAAGACGCTGGGTGAGAAGGAGACAACTGTTGGTGCAATAGTAAGAAAATGGAAGACATACAAAATGACTGCCAATCGACATCGATCTGGGGCTCCATGCAAAATCTCACCTCGTGGGGTATCCTTGATCCTGAGGAAGGTGAGAGCTCAGCCGAAAACTACACGGGGGGAACTTGTTAATGATCTCAAGGCAGCTGGGACCACAGTCACCAAGAAAACCATTGGTAACACATTACGCCGTAATGGATTAAAATCCTGCAGTGCCCGCAAGGTCCCCCTGCTTAAGAAGGCACATGTACAGGCCCATCTGAAGTTTGCAAATGAACATCTGGATGATTCTGAGAGTGATTGGGAGAAGGTGCTGTGGTCAGATGAGACTAAAATTGAGCTCTTTGGCATTAACTCAACTCGCCGTGTTTGGAGGAAGAGAAATGCTGCCTATGACCCAAAGAACACCGTCCCCACTGTCAAGCATGGAGGTGGAAACATTATGTTTTGGGGGTGTTTCTCTGCTAAGGGCACAGGACTACTACACCGCATCAATGGGAGAATGGATGGAGCCATGTAGCGTCAAATCCTGAGTGACAACCTCCTTCCCTCCACCAGGACATTAACAATGGCTCGTGGCTGGGTCTTCCAGCACGACAATGACCCGAAACATACAGCCAAGGCAACAAAGGAGTGGCTCAAAAAGAAGCTCATTGAGGTCATTGAGTGGCCTAGCCAGTCTCCAGACCTTAATCCCATTGAAAACTTATGGAGGGAGCTGAAGATCCGAGTTTCCAAGCGACAGCCTCGAAATCTTAACGATTTACAGATGATCTGCAAGGAGGAGTGGGCCAAAATTCCATCTAACATGTGTGCAAACCTCATCATCAACTACAAAAAATGTCTGACTGCTGTGCTTGCCAACAAGGGTTTTGCCACCAAGTATTAAGTCTTGTTTGCCAAAGGGATCAAATACTTATTTCTCTGTGCACAATGCAAATAAATATATATAATTTTGACAATGTGTTTTTCTTTTTTTTTTTTATATAATCTATCTCTCACTGGTAAAATTAACCTAGCCTAAAAATTCTAGACTGTTCATGTCTTTGACAGTGGGCAAACTTACAAAATCAGCAAGGGATCAAATACTTATTTCCTTCACTGTGTATATATATATATATGTATATATATATATCCAACGTATTCAATGGGGCGGTACTGTGAACAGGATTCTAGATTCAAATTGTGGGTGCTCCACTCACCAGGCGACCTCCAAAGCTGGACTTATGGAGAATAATAGCACAAAAAGGAGAGCGGCACTCAAGTGGGCATAATATAAGACTGAAAGTGTATTCACCCATAATGAAAAGGCGACATTTCGACACGACCATAGAGTCATTTTCACTAAGGGTCGAAACAAAACACCAAAAATCCTAAGTGTTTTGCTTGTTCGGGATTATATTTACTTTAGTTATTGATGAAAAAACAGAATTTGATTTATATGTATTTCTTTTCTTTCCTCTTTCTCAGAGCCCCCCGACCCTCCAGCCTGTGCAACGTACGTTACATACTCACACAGATAACATGGCTGCAGCTACCCAACCCTTTCTGTGCAACGTACGGTTGACTAGCATGTTGCACTGGCAATACCTGATGGTTTCTCCCTGCACTTGCTATAGAGGCACTCTGGACAGGAAGCAAAGCAGTGCGTCATCTGACTGGGTTTACCTGGGCCCAGTGGCAGATTACCTGAGGAGCGGATGCGGCGACAGCCTGGGGCCTAGGGCTCTGACAGGGCCCATGGCTCCGGAACCCCATAAGCCCCTGAAATGCATCAGAACAAAAATGATGGCGGAGGAGAGAGTTTGTAAAGGGGAGCATTACTACTGAGTGGGGCATAAAAGGGACATTAGCACTGAGTGTGGGCATAAGGGGGTATTAATTCTAAGTGGGGCATTACTGCTGAGTGGGGCATCAAAGGGGGCATGAGTATTACGTGGGAGAATAAAAGTAGGCATTTTCACTGTGGGTGCATAATAGAGGGCATTAGTATTGAGTGGGGGCATAACAGGGTTGTTAGTACTTTGGGGCATAAAAGGGGGCATTATTACTGTGGGGCATAAAAAAGGGCATTAGTACTAAGTGGGGGCATAACATGGGGCATTATTACTGAGTGGGGCATAAAATGGGAAATAAGTACTGAGCAGAGGCATAAAGGGGGCATTATTAATGAGTGGTGCCTAAAATGGGTCATTAGTACTAGGCCAACATAATTTGTGCACATTAACTGTTAATTGCATCATAAACCGAGTTATTGTACTCAGGACATATCATGAATAATATCTAATAGATTATTCGAGAATCCACTCATAAGAAATAAAGCCTAGTGGCAAATAATTGGCTACAATTGGATCATTGCGGCACGGTTAAAGGGAATGTGTTGCTAGAATTTTTTTTTTTTTAATTAAACAATTTTTATTTAAGTGATTACACATTGTTTTTTTTTTGGTTTTTTTTTCACAAGTCAGGAAATATTATAAATTAGATTCTAATTTATAACATTTCCATGTGCTGGCCATTAGAGGGAGCAGTTCCCAAAATTGCAGCATGGTCAATGTGGTAAAGCAACCTCATTGCTTTATGCTGCAAATTTGGGGTAGACACACTCTCTCTAGTGTCCTCACACAATCCCCCCTCTCTTCTTCTTGCTAGTGCCAGGAGAAGGAGGGGTTTGAAACTTCAAACCTCCTACACTGTGTGCCGCCATTTTCTGAGCGACTGCACAGTGTAGGAGGATTAGATACAGGGCTCAGCAGACAGTATAACACGAACATAATACACACATCACATACAGTGAAGGAAATAAGTATTTGATCCCTTGCTGATTTTGTAAGTTTGCCCACTGTCAAAGACATGAACAGTCTAGAATTTTTAGGCTAGGTTAATTTTACCAGTGAGAGATAGATTATCTAAAAAAAAAAAAACAGAAAATCACATAGTCAAAATTATATATATTTATTTGCATTGTGCACAGAGAAATAAGTATTTGATCCCTTTGGCAAACAAGACTTAATACTTGGTGGCAAAACCCTTGTTGGCAAGCACAGCAGTCAGACTTTTTTTGTAGTTGATGATGAGGTTTGCACACATGTTAGATGGAATTTTGGCCCACTCCTCTTTGCAGATCATCTGTAAATCATTAAGATTTCAAGGCTGTCGCTTGGCAACTCGGATCTTCAGCTCCCTCCATAAGTTTTCGATGGGATTAAGGTCTGGAGACTGGCTAGGCCACTCCATGACCTTAATGTGCTTCTTTTTGAGCCACTCCTTTGTTGCCTTGGCTGTATGTTTCGGGTCATTGTCGTGCTGGAAGACCCAGCCACGAGCCATTGTTAATGTCCTGGTGGAGGGAAGGAGGTTGTCACTCAGGATTTGACGGTACATGGCTCCATCCATTCTCCCATTGATGCGGTGAAGTAGTCATGTGCCCTTAGCAGAGAAACACTCCCAAAACATAATGTTTCCACCTCCATGCTTGACAGTGGGGACGGTGTTCTTTGGGTCATAGGCAGCATTTCTCTTCCTCCAAACACGGCGAGTTAAGTTAATGCCAAAGAGCCCAATTTTAGTCTCATCTGACCACAGCACCTTCTCCCAATCACTCTCAGAATCATCCAGATGTTCATTTGCAAACTTCAGACGGGCCTGTACATGTGCCTTCTTGAGCAGGGGACCTTGCGGGCACAGCAGGATTATAATCCATTACGGCGTAATGTGTTACCAATGGTTTTCTTGGTGACTGTGGTCCCAGCTGCCTTGAGATCATTAACAAGTTCCCCCCGTGTAGTTTTCGGCTGAGCTCTCACCTTCCTCAGGATCAAGGATACCCCACGAGGTGAGATTTTGCATGGAGCCCCAGATCGATGTCGATTGACAGTCATTTTGTATGTCTTCCATTTTTTTACTATTGCACCAACAGTTGTCTCCTTCTCACCCAGCGTCTTACTTATGGTTTTGTAGCCCATTCCAGCCTTGTGCAAGTCTATGATCTTGTCCCTGACATCCTTAGAAAGCTCTTTGGTCTTGCCCATGTTGTAGAGGTTAGAGTCAGACTGATTAATTGAGTCTGTGGACAGGAGTCTTTTATACAGGTGACCATGTAAGACAGCTGTCTTTAATGCAGGCACCAAGTTGATTTGGAGCGTGTAACTGGTCTGGAGGAGGCTGAACTCTTAATGGTTGGTAGGGGATCAAATACTTATTTCTCTGTGCACAATGCAAATAGATATATATAATTTTGACTATGTGATTTTCTTTTTTAATTTTTTATATAATCTATCTCTCACTGGTAAAATTAACCTAGCCTAAAAATTCTAGACTTTTCATATCTTTGACAGTGGGCAAACTTACAAAATCAGCAAGGGATCAAATACTTATTTCCTTCACTGTACATGAACATAAATTACCTGCTCCTGCCGCTGCTGCCGCCTTCGCTCCTATTCCTTGCGCCTTCGCTTCCTTGAACATATGGCCGGAAGCCGCGGCCGGAAGTCGTCATCTCACTGTCCGGCAGCGGCTTCCGGTCCACATGAAGATGGCGCCGGATTTCGCTCTGCGGACGAGCTTAGTTTTGGTCTGTGTGGGAGCGGCGCATGCCCCATTCCCACACAGACGGCGTACGCTGCAGAGAATGGAGCGGCTCCCAGTTGCATTCTCTATGGGGTTGTATGTGCCATATTCCATCTCTGTATGTGTCGTTAATCGACACATACAGAGATGAAAAAAAAATGGCAGCCCCCATAGCGAAGTAAAAGTAAGAACAAAGTAAAAAGTAGAACACAAGAACACAAATAAATAAAATTGATGTTAATATCATACGAAAAGCAATATGATAAAAAAAAAATTTCATGACACCTTCCCTTTAAGAGCTTAGACCCTCGGTGGGCCAGTCCGACAATACAGATCACGTGGAGCACTAACTTGTTAGGGCTCACGCCAGGCGCTGCTGAGAGACAAGCTGTTCAGGCCATGACATATGTCCATCAATTTAACTATGTAAATATGTTTCTAAAAGTTGACCAGTAGAGAACCTCACCATTATGAAGGCCAATGTACATGTTTAATAATGTAAAGGTTTAAAATAAATTTTCTACTCATTTAGGAAAAAATTTAAAATTAACAAGTATTTACCTGGTAAAGAGATTCTTCTGCACATTGGTCAAATAGGTGTAAGGTGTGTTTCCACTCTTTAGGGATATGAAAGCCTCACAAGCTACACCAGGGGGTCTAATACAGTAGAAGGATTCTCCGTATCTTTTATCCACATATTCACATTTCTTTCCTTTTG